>NC_068278.1:3196995-3464495 GCF_025860055.1 Xyrauchen texanus | reverse complement strand
AACCTCATGAATTAATAAACCACTAAAGGACACATTTTCAGAAAAGACGTTCTTTTTTTAAATGATGACTTTTGAAGAAGTTAAACATCTGTCCACTGCAATAGAACACATTAGAAATATTCCAGAGGTACATGAACACTACGATCAGTCATGTTAAATAAACACAAAATATTACTAAATGCAGCAACCGTCAGGGTCAAAGCAGTTTGGAAATGACCAAGATTGCCAAATTTGGACACACACATCTAGTTGTATTGCTTGTTCTGAAGTTTAAATGTTTAGAGCTGTTGTTTATTTATAGCACACCATAGTATCAGAAATGGATGAAATTTGGCATGTGTCTTCAGTGTCCTGCTGTCCATCTGTGGAAGTCCAAATCAAAAGATACAGGTCAATGAGTCATTACGGGGCACGCCTGTAAATATATATTAGCTGATATTTCCCAAACAACTTTATGAATCACACATTACATTTCATGCGAATAGAGCAAACAGTCTTGGATGAGTTGGAAAAAGTAGAATTTTCAAAATATTTAAAGTGGAGGAACTTCGTAACTATGTTCTTCTAAAAGTGTCTTTTAAAGGTCTGTGAATGTCCCCTGTATTAACACCATACATCAGGGAGAATTTACATTATCAGTGGATTTTACAGGCATTTTACACATTTACTTACACTGGCGGCCAAAAGTTTGAAGTAATTTACAGATTTTGCTGTTTCAGAAGGAAATTGGTGCTTTAATTCACCAAAGCGGCATTCAACTGATCACAAAGTATAGTCAGAACATTACTGATGTAAAAAACATCATCACTATTTGAAAAAAGTCATTTTTGATCAAATTTAGACAGCAGCATCACTCCAACACCTTATCCTTGAATAATCATGCTAAATTGATCATTTGATATGAGAAAATCACTTGCCATTTGTGGCATGGCGGAGGGCGGGGCCGGGTCGTGATCATACACACCCGGTCCCTTATCAGGCAAATTAAGCCTCCAAGAGGGATAAAGGCCGATGATAGCGATGCGAGAGAGAGAGAATTACGGGCATGTCCTTCGTGTGTGTTTGTTTGTCTTTTAAGTTTATCATTAAAACTATTATTTATATTGTCAAGCCGGTTCTTGCCTCCTCCTTTCCATTGACCCCTATACACCATTATATCAAACACAGCTGAAAGATATTTGATTCATTAAATGAAGCTGAACGTTATCTTTGTGTTTGTTTTTTAGTTGCCACTGTATACAATAGACTGGCATGTGTTAAGGTCAATATTAGGTCAAAAATGGCAAAAAAGAAACATCTTTCTCTAGAAACTCATCCGTCAATCATTGTTTTGAGGAATGAAGGCTATACAATGCTTGAACTTGCCAAAAAACTGCAGATTTCATACAAAGGTGTCAACTACAGTCTTCAGAGACAAAGAACAACTGACTGTAACAAGAACAGAAAGAGATGTGGAAGATGTACAACTAAACAAGAGGATAAGTACATCAGAGTCTCTAGTTTGAGAAATAGGCGTCTCACATGTCCTCCGCTGACAGCTTCATTGAATTCTACCCGCTCAACACCAGTTTCATGTACAACAGTAACGAGAAGACTCAGGAGGTCTTATGGGAAGAATTATAAAGAAAAAGACACTTTTGAAACAGAAAAACAAAAAGAAAAGGTTCGAGTGGGCAAAGAAACACAGACATTGGACAACAGATAATTGGAAAAGAGTGTAATGGATCTGAACCCCATTGAGCTTTTGTGGGATCAGTTAGACTGTAAGGTGTGTGAGAAGTGTCCGACAAGACAGTCACATCTATGTCAAGTGCTACAGGAAGTGTGGGGTGAAAGGTCACCTGAGAGTCTGGACAAACTGACAGCTAGAATGTCAAGGATCTGCAAAGCTGTCATTGCTGCATGTGGAGGATTTTTTTATGAAAACTCTTAGTTAAGTAGATTTTAATTTCTTAAGTAGTTTAAGAAGTTCTGATTTTTTTTTTTCAAATTGTAATAGTAATTTTTTACATCATTAATGTCCTGACTATATATTGTGATCAGTTGAATGCCACATTGGTGAATGAGAAAAACAATTTCTTTACATAAGAGCAAAATCTGTACATTATTCCAAACTTTTGGCCACTAGAGTATTTTCGGAGTAACTTCCTCTGAGGGTCTCAGTTCTGCAGAACTGAAAATAAGAAACGGAACAATGTCGTGACTTGTGAGATGGGTTTGAGAGAAAATAAGCCCAGACACACAATCTCTGGAGAGGTTTTGCATTTTCTGTACTAAAAATTTGCTAATTCTACTAAATGGATTTAAACAAATATGTTGAACAGACCTGAGAGTATTGCAATCCTCAATAAATATGCAAGGGCTGTGCATATATAAACCTTTGCATTCCACTAATCACATGACTGATATTCAGTGCAAGAGAACGAATGTGAGAAAACAGTTCAGTAAACAAGAAACTCATACAGAGTAACTTACATTTCAGACAAAATTTGGCCAGATAGGTTGTGTATTTCTTTCCGCCATTGCAATAAAATTCCAAAAGAAGCCACAGCTTCAAGCTTTTTGTCACCAAAAGTGATTGTAATCATGAGGAATTTAATAATTCCACTTCCAATTACAGTTAACGGTTCCATTAGCAATGGTTTAAAAACGTTTTAGGAAGATATATAAAGAAATAAATGCAGTTCTTACTGGATTACCAAATTATGAGATAATTTCAGATTTAAACAACAGATTCTTGCAAAATGTTTTAACAGATTTTTAACCATTAAATTGTATTCATTCATTTTTACTACTTTTTACAACAAAACCAATCTCACAAGAATTCATCACAATAGTACAAGGTGAGTTTATTCAAACTAAATAGTTAGTTATACTCCCACCAATGAGCGATGCTTCACAATGTGTCCTTGTAGTTTCTGATGTAGTGTTTGTTCGGTGTTAATTTGCAAATACAATTAACATTGTATTTTCATAACTTTAAACTCTAACCCAAACCCCGTCTCTAAACCTAACAATACAGTGTACAAACCCAATTCCTAAAAAGTTGGGACAGTATGAAAAATGCTAATGAAAATAAAAAAAGGAGTGATTTGTAAATTATATTCACTCTTTGCGATATTTAAAGCACTACAACTCCAAATTATATGACGTATTTCCTCGTGAATTTCATAGTTTTTTTTAAATGTACAGTTATTTCAAATCACAAGATTGCAACACACTCCAAAAAAGTGGAGACAGGGGCAATTTAAGACTAATAACAATTTGACGAGTTGAAATAAGATGATGTGAAACAGGAGATGGTAAACAGGTGATAAAATCGTGTCAGAGTAAATAAGGAGCCTCCAAAAACAGCCTAGTCCTTCAAGAGCAAGGATCATTTGAGACTTGTTAATTTGCCAACAGATGCTTCAGCAAATAATCCTGCACTTTGAGAACACTGTTCACCAAAGACAAATTGGAAGGATTTTGGGCATTTGGCCCTCTACAGTTCATAATATAATTAAAAGATTCAAGGAATCTGGTCAAATCCCAGTGCATAAGGGCAAGACGAAAACCATTTCTGAATGTGCATGATCTCTGATCCCTTAAAAAACAGCATTTTTCTGTAATGATATAATGAACATGGGCTTGGGATTACTTTAGTAAAGCTTTGTTAGTCAACACCACTCGCCGCTGCATCCACAGATGCACGTTAAGACTTTACTAAGCAAAGCAGAAGCCATACATCATCACTGTCCAGAAGTGTTGCCGACTTCTCTGGGCTCGGTCTCATCTTAGATGGAAAGTAGAACAGTGGAACTTTGTTGTTTGATCTGATTAGTCCACATTTCAAAGCTGTTGTGTTATTCGGGCCAAAGAGGAAAAGGGCCATCCAAGCTGTTATTAGCATCAGGTCCAAGCCAGTGTCTGTATGGGTCAGGGGTGTGTCAGTGCCCATTGCATGAGTAACTCACACATCTGTGAGAACACCATGAATGCAGACAGATATATACAAATTTTGGAGCAACATATACTGCCATCCAGCGCTGTCTCCTCATTTTCCAGCAGGACAACTTCAGACCACATAGTGCCCGGATTTCAAGTGCATGGCTGTGTGAGCAGAGAGTGCGGGTGCTAGATTGGCCTGCAGTCCTGACCTGTCTCCAATTGAGAATGTGTGGCGCATTATGAAGCACACCATATGGCAACGAAGACCCCGTACAATTGTGCAGTTAAAGACCTACATAATGATGAATGCGGGAAAATTCCACTTTCTAAACTTAACAAACTTGTGTCTTCAGTGCCCAAATGCTTAATAAGTGTTATTAGAAGAAATGGTGATGTTTCACACTGGTAAACACTCGACCGTCCCACCTTTTATGGTGCTCATTGCAATCATGTGATTTGAAATTACAAAATTTTCAATGAAATTCACAAGGAAAGACATCATATAATGTTTAGTTGTAGTGCTTTAAATAAAGAAAAGGGTGAATATAATTTACAAATCACTCCTTTTTGTTATTATTACCAGTTTTCATACTGTCCCAACCTTTTCAGAATTGGGGTTGTAACACCTTACCCTGCCCAGAGTGTAATCATAACCATCATATTAATGTTAAAAGCCCTGATGTGAAATAAGGATGAAAGCAGCACTCCCGGGTTCTGAACAAGTGTAAGTGAAGCGTATGTGCTCGATTGATGTTAAGTTGTATTTTTCAGTTTATTTATTAAGTGTATCGTAGTATTGTGACAAAATCTCATGAGACTATGTTGCATGTATCTTTCACAACACGCTGTCAGAAATCACTCTGGTTGTTGAAGTTTACATAACACAGTAACAATTCTACACCCCGGGAGATGCGAGTTCGAATCCAGCATGTGCACAGTGACTCCAGCCAGGCGTGGCCTGGCTTCAAGGGAAAGTAGAGTCACATGGGGTAACATCCTCGTGGTGGTGATTAGTGGTTCTCGCTCTCAATGTGGCCCATAGTAAGTTGTGCATGGATCACGGAGAGTACCATGAGTCTCCATATGGTCATGCACAGCGAGCCACATGATAAGATGCATGGATTGAAGCGGAGGCAACTGAGCCGTGTCCTCTGCCACCCAGATTGAGGTGAGTAACCGCGCCAGCAGGAGGACCTAGTAAAAACTGGGAATTGTGCATGCCAAAGTGGGGAGAAAATGTGATAAAAAACAAAAAAACTGTTCTTGTAGTTGCAAGATTTTCATTCAATAAAAAGAACCGACTCATTCGTAGAGTTACGCAGTATGTTTCATGCTGTTGATTCACTAGCGTTGTTGCAGTGCCACTGAATAGAAGCACCGGAAACACTGTTGGAGTATTTTAGTACATCGTCAGAAGAATGCACAACTGAGAACCATTTTCGAAACCAAAAGTCATAAAAATCCATCAGTTTTATTGCACTGATGCTTCGACTTTCATCCATTCCACATCCACTGCTCCCTGATGTCATTTACTCTGTTCTGGAACACCACAGACAATCTGAGCGATTTAAACAGTGATGCGTCCCAGTGCTATCAGCACTCTTGGAATGCTGCTTGACCAATCAGATTAGAGGAGCAGAACTAACTGTTAACACAAAAAATAGAAGCACTTTTAATGACGGTCCAGACGTTTGTAGCCCGCTGTATGCTCCTCTGTATGAGGTGAAGTTCTAGTGGGTGGAGCTCCAGCTGAAGGTTCCCATGGAGATGATGGTTTGACAGGCGCTAGACGACAACCACACCGACTCCATGAGACTGAAGAGCAGGAGACCCAGAGCAAATCCGCACGCCATGTCCGTCAGGTGGTGCTGACCCAGCAGAACCCGAGACAGGCCCACCAGGAACGCCCACAGCACCAGAAGAACTCGCAGCGGGACGGCAAGCACCAGATGAGACAGGAGAAACTTGGAGACCATTGCCGCTCTGCTTGCGTGAGCTGCTGGGAACGAAAACGTGTCCAGAGCCACACAGTCCAGAAAACCAGGATTGAGGTCCCAGGGTCCTTTGCGTCTGACCAGTTTCTGTACTCCTGCTACAGTTACGACATCAAGAATCAGAGCTGAGAGAGAAGAGAGCGAAGTTAATGAGATTACACAGCAAAGAACAGGTTAAAATTCCTCTATTAATCGTTTTTGCTGATCATTCGGCTCCAAGAACTGCTTTTGGAACTATCGGTTATTGGCAAAAATCAACACGATAGTTGGCCGATGTTCTGCACTTTTTTCAAGACTATAAACTATCAGAACTATTTGTCCAATGCCGAGTTCACTTTCAGAAAATGAGCTTTTGAACATTTAAAAATGTTTAAATATTTTTATATTGAATATTAAATATCAGGAATGTATCATATGTAAACTCTGATATTACACCGCATCATTTAGTTTTTCTTTAATATCTGTGCACACATAAACACATCGATTGATGGTCCTTATACTGAGACAGAACGTTTCCGCCACTACTTTTGCCGGCAGGTTGCCAGCTTCAACAGAGCTATAACGATCTGCTTTCGGGTCGGAACCGGTGCCAAACTGCGATAGGTACAACATCAGGACCAATATTACAGTCCGATCACAAAGGCGACTGTTCCCTTTTAATTGCAATTCCTCCTCTTCCGATTGCTTTTATTTGTTCATTAAAATGACGGTAAACTGTCTCATTTCAATGAATTGTCTCAATACTCTCCCCATTTTACCCAAACTTCAGAGGAAATAAATTAGGGACATCTGGGAGGAGAATTCGCGATATACACACTTTTCTGTATGGAAACGGCTTCAGGGCAGATTTCTATTGCGCTAAAACTTATGCAACACAGTGTTTTTTTAGGCATGACGTCATCACAAACACCATTTTTAGCGATAAAAGGCCATTTGAATGGAAACAGGCAGAAAGTGGCAAATGTCGCAATTTTATTTTTTTTTACTTTGTCGACAACAAAATAGTGCGAAAGGTGGATGGAAACTAGACAACTGACACCACAAATCCCTAGACTAAAAACAACAAAAAAAGCTAATTAGAGTCAGGAGTTGTCAAACCTGGCATCCAGTTAATGAAAAGAGATTGGAGGTGGGGGTTAGAGCTACTTTATCTTATACAAACCCAATTCCGATACAGTTGGGACAGTATGATAAATGCTTATAAAAACAAAAAATATAATCACCCTTTGTAAAGCACTACAACTCCACATTATATGACGTCTTTGCTTGTGAATTTCACAGCTTTTTGAAAATGTACAGTCATTTCAAATCAGATGATTGCAACACTCTCCAAAATAGGTGGGACGATCAAGTGTTTACCAGTGTGAAACATCACCATTTCTTCTAATAACACTTATTAAGCATTTGGGCACTGAAGACACAAGTTTGTTAAGTTTAGAAAGTGGAATTTTCCCGCATTCATCATTATGTAGGTCTTTAACTGCACAATTGTACGGGGTCTTCGTTGCCATATGGTGTGCTTCATAATGCGCCACACATTCTCAATTGGAGACAGGTCAGGACTGCAGGCCAATCTAGCACCCGCACTCTCTGCTCACACAGCCATGCACTTGAAATCCGGGCACTATGTGGTCTGAAGTTGTCCTGCTGGAAAATGCCGGGACATCCCTGGAAGAGACAGCGCTGGATGGCAGTATATGTTGCTCCAAAATTTGTACATATCTGTCTGCATTCATGGTGTTCTCACAGATGTGTGAGTTACTCATGCAATGGGCACTGACACACCCCTGACCCATACAGACACTGGCTTGGACCTGATGCTAATAACAGCTTGGATGGCCCTTTTCCTCTTTGGCCCGAATAACACAACAGCTTTGAAATGTGGACTAATCAGATCAAACAACACAGTTCCACTGTTCTACTTTCCATCTAAGATGAGACCGAGCCCAGAGAAGTCGGCAACACTTCTGGACAGTGATGATGTATGGCTTCTGCTTTGCTTAGTAAAGTCTTAATGTGCATCTGTGGATGCAGCGGCGAGTGGTGTTGACTAACAAAGCTTTACTAAAGTAATCCCAAGCCCATGTTCATTATATCATTACACAAAAATGCTGTTTTTTAAGGGATCAGAGATCATGCACATTCAGAAATGGTTTTCGTCTTGCCCTTATGCACTGGGATTTGACCAGATTCCTTGAATATTTTAATTATATTATGAACTGTAGAGAGCCAAATGCCCAAAATCCTTCCAATTTGTCTTTGGGGAACAGTGTTCTTTGGAGAATCACCTGTTTACCATCTCCTGTTTCACATCGCCTTGTTATTTCAACTCGTCAAATTGTTATTAGTCTTAAATTGCCCGTCTCCACTTTTTTGGAGTGTGTTGCAATCATCTGATTTGAAATGAAGACTGTTTATAGACAATAAACGGTCTCCATTTAGGGTCTGGACAATGACCCTAATCATTGAAGTAAATCCTCAACAGAATGGTTTCAGAAAAAGAAAATCCAATCTTTTGGAGTGTCCCAGTCAGAGCCCAGACCTTAACCCCACTGAGATTCCACAGCACTGTGAATATTTTATGGGAATGTGTTCAATAAAGACATTATAATAATAAATATTTATTAAGAGATTATAATTGTGTGTGTGTTGTAAGCTTAATCACATTGTGTTTGTCTATTTTTGTGACTTTAATGAAGATGAGATCACATTTCATGACCAATTAATGCAGAAAACTAGCTTATTCTAAAGGGATCACATAATTTTTCTTGCTACTGTGTGTGTGTGTGTATATATATATATATATATATATATATATACAGTGCTGTGCAAAAGTTTTAGGCACTTGGGGAATTTTTAGGCATTTCCCTCTCTAACTGTTTTGTGATTCAGCGACACAAAAAAAACGACCGTAAACACTCTTGAAAAAAACTAAACACAATTCATACACATTTTATATTGATTATATATTTGATGAGGACAACATAACGTGGGCCGTAAAAAGATGGCTCGAGGGTCGCGTGCGAGTAGCGCTGTTTTAAACTTTCTTTTAGACTGCACACATTGAAGTATTCATCACTGTCCTACAAACCCAGTTGCATGATCAAGAAGTCACCAGAGACCTCAGACCGCCTGCACATGTCACATTTAATATTGTGTATTTCTCCAGCGCTTTAGGCTCTTGATTTAAAATCTCACACATAAGCAGATCCATCACAACTCCACATATGAGAATCTTACCGATCAATAGATTGATCAGAACCTCTTGTCCGGCCAGCGTGTTACTCTGCATGAGACACAGTAGAGTGCCACAGATCCATGTGATGCCGTGACCTGTCAGCGCCAGCAAAGTGACCACCGAGCGCACGCTGCCCCACGAGGACGATGTGTGGACACACACCCCCAGACGCTTGGACAGACAGATGTCGATGGCCAGCAGAGAGTTGATGGCGATTCCTCTGAAGGATGGGTTGAGCTGCATGCAGTCTTCATCCGGCAGCCTGGCCGCTTCTTTACGTTCCTTCATGTTCTCGGGGGGTTCTGGTGGGTTCTCACACGGCTGGTTCTGCTGGTTCTTGGACTGGCTGGTTCTTCTCGATGTTCTGCTGTGTCGCGGTGGCTGATTCAGCGATAAGAACTCAGGTCGACCCAGAACACAGCTGCTGCGCTCCTTTACTCTGCACCGGATCGGGTTTAAAGGCATCCTGTGGTTTGTTGTTCAGACTATAGATGAAGTTGTTGATGATACACACAGCAGTCACGTGTACACTCAAAGGAGGTCTGTGGTCCGTTTCCTGTTATAAACTGTGTCAGAAATAAATGAGACATTTAGGAGTGTGTGTGTGTTTTGCACCTTCTGTTGCTCTTTAGATCAACAGCAGTCTGATACTCTGTGAACGATGATGGAATATTAATGCATAGTGAGTAACACGATTCTGTCTTTGACAAAAGTAAGGGTTAAGGGATAATGAATTATTAAAACATGTCTCAGACGTATTAAATATTTATCAACATAAACAACAAGAGAAAATTGTTCTGAAAACCTGAGCTCATGAAATAATAGCATATATTGAGTATACTGAAGTATAAGCTACTTTATAGAAGAGAGCATAAACTCTTTCAAGATTTTTATTTTCTTAAAAAAATACAAATAAAAACATTGACGGCATTGTTAATGTGTTTTTTTTCTCTGCATGTTTCTATCACTAGTACGTTTTAATTCAAATCATTTAATTATCGCAGCGAGGCTTCTTTTTTGCCTTGTCTTCGTAACATTATATAATGTTATCATTATTATCATCATTTTCGTCACTGATTTCATTAAGATGATGCTCCACAAAGGTCAAAAATTGGTAGCCTTTTTTGTTACATCTTCAATATGAGGAGGACAATCACAACACAGGACAATTTACACAATAAATTTGCAGCAAAAATAAAATACCAAAAAAACAACATTTGAATAAATATGTTTATACTTTCCTTTGCTGTCCAAACCAAATGATGACCATATGAGAACTGAAAAAACAATCCGCTATATCCAGTCTAAGCTGGTGGTTGGTGTCCAGGCTGGTCGGGTCAGTTAGCTGCTTTCATTGGGATTTTGAACACTGTTTTTAGCTGGTCTCATAGCCCGCCCGGTAGAGTAGATCGTAGAAACCATTGGCGCCAATGAGAAAAGGAGCCCAGCCTGGGCGACCAAAGGTGTTTTTTCTGCCATGGTCTATTTCTATGAGGACAGTGTCATCTGCTCAAATATTACAAGCAGCCCACGCACACTACCATATCGTTATGTAAAAAAAAAAAAAAAAGACATGTTTAATCTTAATGCACATGTAAAACATCATATGGCCTAGCTCACCTCAGAATCCCAGCTGCATTAGAAAACACTGGTGTATCAGGACCCGTTTCACAGTCTGTAGATGGACATCGGATTAACTACAATACAACACAAACACACACATAGAAAAACAGTCAAACATGTGCGTTTGCAAAACACGTTGTATTTATAACCTATACATTAGCACCCATCATGATCGGTTCATCGCAAAAGCGCCAATTTTACTATGGCGAAGGCATTACTCATGAATATGAATTACCCAAAGTGACGTTTGTCCAGTACGTCTCCCTCATTGGCTGAAAGATAGACGTTGGTAAATGAGGGACTGTCAGTCGTCGAATGAACGAAACTTATTATGGTAAGGCCTTGACTTATGAATATTAATCAGGTTACGTCATATACATGTAGTTAATATTAATGAGGACAGTCAGTATATAGTAGGATTCTAACAGTAATTTGGCGTTCTCCAAGGTGCTTAAACGATGGATTTGGAAAAATAGGGTTCAACAGTGTTACTATGAATGCAAACTTTAATACAGCGAAAAAGACACTATTCTAGCATAACATAAAGAAATACAAATTTCCAAAAGTCTTTTAAATGTCCATGTACTAAAATAAAATATGATGCCATGAGTGTACCTTCATTTTTTACTGTTACTATTATTTTGAATGGCCATGGAAAATGAAGCAATCCGTTAAGTAGTCTGTAAATTTACCTGATGAACTTTCACCTTTTGCTGACCCTTGATGCTTCGCAGAGCTCATGAGAGCTTCTAAATCACTTGCACCTTTATTGGCAACTGGCATATAAGTGCCAGCTTTACATGTCATACATTCTGCTTCCCACGGATCTCCACCTGCACGAAAGTATGGGATTATTTGTGCAAATCTTGTGTAAATTTGCATTTCCGTTTGGGCATTGTTTCACTCAGCTGTCATTTGCTGCTACTGTCAAGCAACTGTTTGATGCCAAACACAACAGCGCAGGGATTTGGCCAATAGTTGCTGCAAGTCTCTTGTAATCGACCAATTGGTGTGCAAGAAGGTGGGACTTACAAAGAGGGGTTAAAGCAATGCAAGTATGCGTGCACACACAATAAAGAATTAGACCAGATCAGAATCAGAATCAGAATCAGAATCAGCTTTATTGCCAAGTATGCTTACACAGACAAGGAATTTGTCTAGGTGACAGGAGCTTCCAGTCAACAACAATACAAACAATACCAAAAACAGCAGCAAGACATAGGTAATTAAAAACAAAAAAGAACACAAAATAAATAATTATACATATACGTACATACACTCACCTTCATACATACCCACATACACACACACACACGTAGTGCAAATCTAATACAATCTGTTATATAAAGAACAAAAACCTGTATATTATGTACAGAGCAATGTAAGTAATGGCAGAAGTGGATATGTTGGATAATATAAATTAAAATTAAACTGTGTATTGCACATAATTATTGCTCAATGGGGCAATTTAATTGTTCATTAGATGGATGGCCTGGGGGAAAAAACTGTTCCTGTGTCTGACGGTTCTGGTGCTCAGTGCTCTGAAGCGCCGGCCAGAAGGCAACAGTTCAAAAAGGTAGTGGGCAGGGTGAGTGGGGTCCAGAGTGATTTTACCAGCCTTTTTCCTCACTCTGGAAGTGTATAGTTCTTGAAGGGGGGCAGGGGGCAATCAATAATCCTCTCAGCAGACCGAACTGTCCTTTGTAGTCTTCTGATGTCTGATTTCTTAGCTGCACCAAACCAGACAGTCATTGAAGGTGCAGATGCACATCATAATGCAACTGAAGCCCAATCCCGAACATTTTCTCAAATTTAGAAATCCCGGCCGGATGCTTTTTAAGGTCCGAAAAAGATGGTCACCCTATAATATTCTTTTCCAGGCTTGTTGCCTGATATCTTCAGATTTTCCAGAACTACAGTTCCCGTCATGCGTGTGTTGTGCAGCGGAAGTGACGCGCAGCTGCGCAGTTGAGGGACAGCAGCTGCAGCTGATGGTGCGCCGCTCACAGCGCTGCGGGACGGAGTCTGAGCGCAGCTCCGCGGTCAGGATGAGAAGGATGAGGATGGATTAGTATCGATGAAGAATGGTGGTGTTTTTAACAGAACATTCACGTTCATGACAGCAGGAGGGATTTATTTCTGTTTGATGCGGGACTCAAGGACGTTGAGAGGTGATGAAGTTGACCTGGATGTTGCGGCGGCTCAAATTCACGGATCAGTTACTCACAACTGCACAAGAAACAAACAATAAAAGTGAGCTTCTTCCATTTCAACATAAAGACAAACTCAGAGCATACCAAATCAACGTGAATATTCTTTTGATTTGAAAAATGCAATGCATGGCGTTATTTGTGATGCCCATAAAGAAGTCAAAGGCTCGAGTGTGCTTTTAGTTAAAGAGAAAATATGTTTATTTTGTATTTTTTTTTTTTGCGCGTACAATAGTTATACAACAGTATACAGCCAATCGCAATATGCAATAAAGTAATTTCAATATCAATAGGCTATTTACAAATATGTTCATTTATAATTCCAGGTAACAACAGTATTCAATTTTTTTTTAAATGTAATTGTGTGTGTGTGTGTGTGTGTGAGAGATAGATTTTATGTGTGTATGTGTGTGTGAGTGTATGTGTGTGTGTGTGTGTGTGTGTGTGAGTGTGTTTGTGAGTGAGAGAGAGATAGATTTTATATGTGTGTGTGAGTGTATGTGTGTGTGTGTGAGTGTGTTTGTGAGTGAGTGCGTGTGTGAGTGTGTGTGTGTGTCTTTGTGTGTGTGAGACAGAGATACATTTTAAGTGTGTGTGTGTGAGTGTGTTTGTGAGTGAGTGCGTGTCTAAGTGTGTGTGTGTTTGTGTGTGTGAGACAGAGATACATTTTAAGTGTGTGTGTGAGAGAGTGTATGTGTGTGTGTGTGTGAGAGAGAGAGTGAGAGTGTATGTGTGTATGAGTGTGTGTGTGTGAGTGGGCATGTTTATGTAGTTTACGAGGAACATTTTTTAGGTTACAAACTGGTAATTACAAGGGTATTATTCTATAAATAAGGTTTATGAGGACATTTCTAGTGTCCCAATAATTTAAATAGCTTAAAAAAACATTTTTATTGAAATTGTTTTTTTTTTTTTAGGGTTAGGTTTAGGGGTTGTGTGAGGTTTAGGGGATAGAATATATAGTATAAACATCATTATGTTTATGGAAAGTCCTCATAATGATACCTGCACTAACGTGTGTGTTTATAAGTGTGTGTGTGTATGTGTGAGGGAGAGAGAGTGAGTGTGTGTGTGTGTGAGAGAGAGAGTGAGTGTGTGTGTGTGTGTGTGTGTATGTGTGAGAGAGTGTTTGTGTGTGAGAGAGAGAGTGTATGTGAGTGTCTGTGTGTGAGTGAGAGAGAGTGCGAGTGCATGTGTGTGTGTGTGTGTGTGAGTGTGTTTGTGAGTGAGTCTTTGTGTGAGAGAGAGAGTGGATGTGTGTGTGTGTGAGTGTGTGTGAGAGAGAGAGTGCGAGTGTATGTGTGTTTGTGAGTGAGTCTTTGTGTGAGAGAGAGAGTGGATGTGTGTGTGAGTGTTTGTGAGTGAGTGTGTGTGTGAGAGAGATAGTGTATATATGTGTGTGTGTGTGTGTGAATGTGTAAAGAGAGTGTGTGTGTGTGTGTGTGTGAGAGAGAGTGTGTGTGTGTGTGTGTGTGTGTGAGTGAGTGAGTGTGTGTGTGTGTGTGTGAGAGAGAGTGTGTGTGTGTGTGTGTGAGAGAGAGAAAGTGAGTAAGTGTGTGTGTATGTGTGTGTTAGAGAGAGATAGTGAGTGAGTGTGTGTGAGTGTGTGTGTGAGAGAGATAGTGAGCGAGTGTGTGTGTGTGTATGTGTGAGAGAGTGTTTGTGAGTGTGTGTGTGTGAGTGTGTGTGTGTGTGAGAGAGATAGTGTATATATGTGTGTGTGTGTGTGAATGTGTAAAGAGAGTGTGTGTGTGTGTGTGAGTAAGTGTGTGTGAGAGAGATAGTGAGTTTGTGTGTGCGTGTGAGTGATAGTGAGTGTGTGTGTGTGTGTGTGTGTGTGTGTGTGAGAGAGATAGTGTATATATGTGTGTGTGTGTGTGAATGTGTAAAGAGAGTGTGTGTGTGTGTGTGTGTGTGAGTGAGCGAGTGTGCGTGTTTTTGTGATTTACGAGGACAATTTTGTAAGTTACAAACTGGTAATTACAAGGTTATTATGCTATAAATGTGATTTATGAGGACATTTGTAGTGTCCCCATAATTCAAATCGCTTAAAAATCATACTAAACAATGTTTTATTGAAAATGTAAAAATGCAGAATGTTTTCTGTGAGGGTTAGGTTTAGGGGTAGGGTTAGGTTTAGAGGATAGAATCTATAGTTTATACAGTATAAAAGTCATTATGTCTATGAAAAGTCCTCATAATGATAGGTAGACCAACATGTGTGTGTGTGTGTGTGTGTGTCTGTGTATTAGTGTGTGTGTGTGTGTGTGTGAGTATTAGTGTGTGAGTGTGTGTGTGTGTGTCTGTGTATTAGTGTGTGTGTGTGTGAGTATTAGTGTGTGAGTGTGTGTGTGTGTGTGTGTGTGTGTGTCTGTGTATTAGTGTGTGTGTGTGAGTATTAGTGTGTGAGTGTGTGTGTGTGAGTATTAGTGTGTGAGTGTGTGTGTGTGTGAGAGAGATAGTGTATATATGTGTGTGTGTGTGTGTGTGTGTGTGTGTGTGTGTGAGAGAGATAGTGTATATATGTGTGTGTGTGTGTGAATGTGTAAAGAGAGTGTGTGTGTGTGTGTGTGTGTGTGTGTGTGTGTGTGTGTGTGTGTGTGTGTGTGAGAGAGATAGTGTATATATGTGTGTGTGTGTGAATGTGTAAAGAGAGTGTGTGTGTGTGTGTGTGTGTGTGTGTGAGTGAGCGAGTGTGCGTGTTTGTGATTCGAGGACAATTTTGTAAGTTACAAACTGGTAATTACAAGGTTATTATGCTATAAATGTGATTTATGAGGACATTTGTAGTGTCCCCATAATTCAAATCGCTTAAAAATCATACTAAACAATGTTTTATTGAAAATGTAAAAATGCAGAATGTTTTCTGTGAGGGTTAGGTTTAGGGGTTGTGTTAGGTTTAGAGGATAGAATCTATAGTTTATACAGTATAAAAGTCATTATGTCTATGGAAAGTCCTCATAATGATAGGTAGACCAACATGTGTGTGTGTGTGTGTGTGTGTGAGAGAGAGAGAGTGAGTAAGTGTGTGTGTGTGTGTGTGTGTGTTAGAGAGAGATAGTGAGTGAGTGTGTGTGTGTGAGTGTGTGTGTGAGAGAGATAGTGAGTGAGTGTGTGTGTGTGCGTGTGAGTATGTGTGTGAGAGAGATAGTGAGTGTGTGTGTGCGTGTGAGTGTGTGTGTGTGTGCGTGTGAGTAAGTGTGTGTGAGATAGTGAGTGCGTGTGAGTGTGTGTGTGTGAGAGAGATAGTGAGTGTGTGTGTGTGCGTGTGTGCGTGTGAGTGTGTGTGAGAGAGAGATAGTGAGTGTGTGAGAGTTTACAGTCCGCAAATGACGGAAAGTTGACGAATATTATTTTCTATTTGCTTTGTTTAATTTAATTTAATTATTGAATTAAGAAGACCATTTGCAGAAGTGATAAATCGTTCTTCCGTCCTGTTTGCAGCTCATTCCTGTCGGACACTATCTAGTGTGTTATTTTGAGGGTTCATGTCGTGCTGGCCGCTCGTGTGGATTGTGATGGGCTGTATTCAGAGTATCAGGTGTAAACCCAAGAGTTTCCGGGACAGCATCGTGGTTCTGGAGGTGAACTCGTCCATTGACTCGAACCCCACCAGCATCGACGAGTCCTCTAGCGTGGTGCTGCGCTACCGCACGCCGCATTTCCGCGCGTCGGCTCGGGTGCTGGTGCCGCCGGTGGCCGCTAAAGAGAGCTGGACGATCGGCTGGATTCAGGCGTGCAATCACATGGAGTTCCACAACAAATACGGAGCCACAGGGATGTAAGTACATGACATACTGTACAAAGTTTCCATGCCTCTGATTCAAATACAACACAAATCAATAATTAGTGTACACTTGCAAAAGTAGTTTCTGTCAAAGTGCACTTTCTTCTTTTCAACCATAATATATTATATTCATTTATAAATGATCTCCTTCAAACAGTGGAAAAAGCTTCAGAAGAATAGTAGGCTAACTATTTATAAAAGGAATATTGTGGGTTCGATAGAAGTTCAACTTAATCAACAACATTTGTGGTAAAACGTTGAACACCACAAACAGTCATTTTGACTTCAAAAAACAAAAGCATAAATGTGGGTGAGATAGTTGTGATGAAAGAAAACGGGGCCAATTTTTGGAGAATTTAAAGACAAAAATGTGCCTCTTATAAAAGCATGTACATTCTTATTTATTGAGCTGTAAAATAGGTTCAAATCATCACTTTTTGCAGGATTAAGGTTTACAGCATTATGTCATCATAGCAACGATGTTGTAAAATTGTCTATAATTTCCACAGATGTGGTTAATAAGTGATTTAATGACAGTAAAATCATGTTAACACACATATTGTTCATGTCTTGTGTCTATACTTTTGAAACAGTATTTTAATGTGTACAGATTAAACCCCATTGACTTCCATTGGAAGCGTCTCACTGGAACACACATTTGTGCTTATTTTGAAAGAAAAGAAATTTATGTGGTAATTAAACATTATGACACAAATGCTGACGAGCTTCACTCCCGGGAACATTCCTTCAATCTGTGAAATAATTGTAGTTCATCAGTATAACAGATCATTTTCTTACACAGTAAAACAAGCACCGCCATGTAAAGTGTGACTGTTGTTTATTTGATAAGTTGCATCGTTTATTTCAGTGTAAAATGAACCTGGTTTCTAGATCACAATGTTTTATGGCAAATTTGTCTTAAATGATGTGACGGGAACGAGTGAACATGTAGTGTTTGATATGAAACTAACAAGATCCTGTTTCAGCAACATTTTAATTGTATAAAAGTCATGCCATGAGAATAACAGGTAATGCTGATTGACTGATCAGTTCTAGTTTTGGGGTGTTTATTGGGGATAGCTGAATGGCCAGGGTTTGAAGTTGAGGGGAAATACGGCTGATCTGGTGTCTTATGCACTTTGAAATCTTTGTGCTGCATCAGTATTTCCTCCTGAGAAACAAAACACATGTCAAAGTATTTACATGCAGGATCATGTATGCACAGTTTCTGTGGCTCAAACTGCAAAAATGAACGTTGAACCTCATAATAGATATTACAGTCATTACAACATTACAGAGCCAACATGTCGAAGAGCTTTCACTCGTCCTACTTCCTGTTGCACAGACTATACTTTGCCCTATTTCCTGTATGAAAAAAGCCTTCAGTGTCTTTAGATACCTTGAGACTTCACGGCCGATATAAGCACACTCTCACCCGCAGCTTATTCCTGGAAAATAAGAGCACAGAAATAGTGTTGTTGAATTTCTAGAGATGTCCTGTATTTCTAATGAGTGATATTTAATGTGTAATCTGACAGCAGCAGTTCACCAAAAAATACTCATTTTTCACTTCCTTTGCCAGTAAAGGATGTCATTTCCTTTATAACAGTGGTTCACCTCTACTTATAACTGCAAGAATGTTTTTGTGTCTCCAGCATACATCTCAACAACTGACATACTGTATATTCTGCAGATATCGCAGCATTATGTTCTTTTTAACATTTGTGTGAAAATGTTTCATTCAGTCCCTGATGTTGCTTTACTTCTGTCTGATTTGATGGACTTTTACATTGAAGAACACCGACAGAATTCAGTAAACTGACACGCGATGCTCTCCACTTACAGTTCTGCTCAACAGCTGTTCTGAGCTGATAATGTTCTCGCTCTACAGACATTTATACACAGCAAGCAAGAAAATCATTTCAGATCATATATGTTTTCTGACCTGCCGCTCACTTTCTCAGGATTAAAGTGTGAGTTCTATCAGCACCTGTTTCCAGATTATTGGAATGGTTAATGTCATGTGTTTGATTGAAATGTGTGTGTTTCCTGTAATGAGCGTGTGATGGTGGTTTGGGGAAGAAGCCGCTTGTTATAGTTTTTTCATCAGTGTTTAAAAAAGCTGCTGTTTTCAGTGGTTTAGTGTTCCAGAAAACACGTGACGAGTCGCCCGAGATAGAAACCGAACAATGTCTTGTGAAAGGTTGTAGTTCATGAGAAGTCCATTTTTATTAAATGAACAGATAGACATTTGATTTGTACTTAAAATTAAGATTTTTAAATCAAATCATCATTTATTTTTGGTATATTAAAATCCCTGTTATGTATAGATTTGACTCTTTTAGTCCCAGATCCAGATATTAAAATATGAATCTATGAAAACAGTTGTGACGTAATTTCCATCACACTAATTATTATTATTATTATTATTATTTCAGTTTTTTGTCAACAGTTAGCATACTTGTTAATCAAGTGGACAAAAGTGAAGAGAATGCTTGAGATGAAATATGAGACAAAACAAAGATAAATCAAGGGAAATATCACTTGTCCGCAGAATATTTCTGCTAAATTATGAAAAAAGTATGAAATATGAAATGAATTTAGGATACATCAAATGTTCACTATTAAATTACCATGAGCAAGAAAAGAGGGTGACTGTTTTATTTCAAAACCATCAAACATTTCATTTCCATCAGTGTCGTTTCCAGACAAAATTTTATTAAACACAAGACAGAATTTGACACTGTGGTGAGAATCTCGTGCTGAAAGACTCCTGTCAGGTCTCTTAAGCAACCATATTGGCCTGGTTGCTAGGGAGGGTAGAGTCACATGGGGTAACCTCCTCGTGGTCGCTATAATGTGGTTCACTCGGTGGGGCGTGTGGATACCGCGGTGGAAGGTGTGAAGCCTCCACATGGTGCTATGTCTCTTTGGCAATGCGCTCAACAAACCACGTGATAAGATGCGCAGACTGGCGGTCTCAGACGTGGAGCAAACTGAGATTCGTCCTCTGCCACCTGGATTGAGGAGAGTCACTACACCACCACAAGAACTTAAAAGCATATTGGGATTTGGGCGTTCCAAATTTGGAGAAAAAGGGGAGAAAATTCCCAAAAAAGATACATGATACATGTACATTCACTGTTGGACATTGTTAGTAGAGAAATGAAATAAACTAGTCAGAGTGGGAAACATTTTGTTATAAGACTTAATTTAATAAGACTAAAATTGCCTAAAGTTGAAGAAACACACAAATATTGTGAACTGATTAATGAGTAAACAAACAGCAATAACTTTTCAAAAACACACTCACACACACACAAACACTCATACACACACACACGCACAGACACACACACGCGCGCACAAACACACGCACAAACACACACACTCGCACACACAAACACTCATACACACACACACAAACACTCATACACACACACGCATGCGCACAAACACACGCACGCAAAAACTCATACACACACACACAAACACTCACACACACATGCGCGCACACACAAACACACACGCACCCACACACACACAAACACTCTCACATGCGCGCAGACATAAAGACATGTACGGACACACACAGACACACAAACACTCTCACACACACACTTTCTCTCTCGCACACACTCACTATCTATCACTCTCTCTCACACACACAGAAACACAGAAATGCACACAGAAACGCACGCGCACACACACACACACAAACACTCTCACATGCGCGCAGACATAAAGACATGTACGGACACACACAGACACACAAACACTCACTCACAGACACAAACACTCTCACACACACACTTTCTCTCTCGCACACACTCACTATCTATCACTCTCTCTCACACACACAGAAACACAGAAATGCACACAGAAACGCACGCACACACACACACACACACAAAAACACACAGAAATGCACACACACCACACACACACACGCACAGTTTGTATTTGTATTCCCCTGATGATAATCAAAGTTGGTTGTGTGATCAGTGGTGCTCTTGTGCTGATACACGGGTTCTGGGAGAAAGGTCATTGTTTTCCTGCTGTCAGAGGATCGATAGTCCAGCAGCTCTGACTGTCCTGCCATCATCCTCACCGGCCGCTGTGTGCTGATTCTACTGTATCATGAAGGTCATGGAGAACGGCTGCAGCTTCTGCCAGCTTAAAGGGGTAGTTCTCCCAAAAATGAAAACACAAAAAAATGGCAGAAAAGTCTCAAAAAAGAAGTTCATACGACTCATGTCGGCAAAACTGGAAGATTCTCAACTTTTGGGTGGCCTCAAAAAAATGGATGGGCCAAATTTTTGCCTAATTTTTTTTTTTTTTACCAAAATCAAACAGTTCTTTCACACTTTCAGAAATCAGAATATTAGCATTTTTTAAACTGTTTTATAAATATATATTTGAAGTCAAAGTGTAATCTCTAATATTCTGGGTGGGTCTGGGTCTAATTTGGGTCCACCCGTGGCTACGCCTCTCTGGAGTGAACTAACCGTTTAATACGAAACAAAACCTCTAGTGCGACCAGTGCGGTCCGGGCAGGGTTATGATTTTTAATGGCCCTGTGACATGCAGGGTGATATGACTCAAAATTATATCTTGATATTTTTCAGCTGTTGACGACATTAAAAACATATCTCGATAATTGTTTATTTGCTCAGAAACACAAATGATTTCAAATAATAATGTCTTTTTTTCTAGTAAGATCTTTGATATTAGGGCAAAAAAATTGTGTTAAAAATATCAAAAAATCCTTAGTTTGATGTATCTTGTTTTAGAAACAACACTGCAGAAGATATTTGGGTTTTTCAGAGAATGTATTTTTAATGTGTATTTTGAGTTTTTGAAAAAAATCTACCAGTGCTGAAGAAGTAATCCAAAGTATTTAGAATACATTACTGACCTTGAGTAATCCAATGGAATGTTACCAATTACATTTTTCAGCATGTATTTTGTAATCTGTAGTGGATTACATTTCAAAAGTAATCCTCCGAACCCTGACAGCGCATCACCCCTTGAGTATTTTGCTGTCTGACCGAATCATTGAAACCTGAGTAGACGGATTCTCGACTGAATAACTCTTACGAGCCAGATCTTTTGAATTTACAGCATGAAACACACATTATAAAGAATAGTTAATAGAAACGTTTGGAAAGAGAATGATAATCCGAACCGGAATTGTTCAAATCCTTGATTCCCATCCCCAAAATATGCCATTTCTACAAGCATACACGGCGATTTACATGATGGTGGCTGTTTTGGGACAATTGGACTCAAAATAGATGCATATTGTGTCTACATTTGAAGTTTATTCTTTTTGAAAGAATCATCTCTTCATCTTTGGTCAGACTCTGAAAGCACTGTGCTATGATTAACCTCCACATAAGAGCTGGAATAAAAAGCATCACTTGCTTTTGGCTATTAGTGTTCTCTTTAGATTCACCAACAAGGGTTTATGACTCACTGCTTTTCATCGGCCTTTCGGCCCAATTCACTCTTATTTTCAAGGCCATCTCCAACACTGTCATCCTATGATGTTGCCCACAGGTCGAGCTGGGAGCTCCCGGATCTTCGAGACGGAAAGATCGAAGCCATCAGCGACTCGGACGGCGTCAACTACCCGTGGTACGGCAACACCACCGAGACGTGCACCGTGGTGGGACCCACCAAGAAGAACACCAAGTTCACCGTCAGCATGAATGACAATTTCTACCCGAGCGTGACGTGGGGCGTGCCCGTCAGTGACAGTAATGTGCCCATGCTGAGCAGCATCTGGAGGGACCAGAGCTTCATCACGTGGCTGGTGGCCATCAACCAGGCATCGGGCGAGATCCTGGTGCTGCAGACGGTGCGCTGGCGCATGCGTTTGCACATCGAGGTGGATTCGGACAAACCGCTCGGCCAGAGGGCGAAGCTGCGTGAGCCGATAGCCCAGGAGCAACCGCAGGTGCTCAGCAAGAACGAACCCATCCCACCCAATGCCATGATCAAACCCAATGCCAACGACGCTCAGGTCCTGATGTGGCGCCCCAGGACTGGTGATGCAGTGGTGGTCATCCCGGCCAAACAGTGAACCTCTTCACTGTATCTAATAAGATTGAGTACAAATAAGCACTTGCTTCCGTTGATATGAAGGGTCATGAATCTGAAACAAAGTGCAAACAAACCGCTCTACCTGCAGACTGGCTCGGGATCACTGTGCTAAAAGACTACGAGATTTTTATGCTTTTTTATGTTGTTTGGGAATATTGCTTTATAGCCATGCATTACAATAACTGGCTAACTGGTATACATGTGCACATATGGCAAGCTGAAATGACATGTAATCACGTGCAGAAAATGAATTGTAGATATCTGTAATAAAATGTCCTCTAGTAAAAATGCCAATTGTTGGTAGTAGCAATGGAGTTACTATTAGTAAAAATGCAACTTTTATATATCATTTATTAGGTGTGCACTAGTAAACATTTTAATTCTTGATAAGAAAACTGATGTCATTACTAAAAAAATCATTATTCCTGATACCTGTAATTGCATTTTCTCAAGTAAACTGTCACAATGATCTGTCACTGACTCCGGTTCAAATGCAATTACAGGTATATTTGATTTAGAAGTGCACATATCAGTTATGTAAATGAACTTGAACATGTTAGATTCAGTATTTCAGATATCTGGAAATGGATTCAGATATCATTAAATTGAAGAGTAATTAAAGATATTTTAATAAAAGCTTTCTTAGTTGTTACAATCACATTGTGATATGAACATTGATATTAGTGAAAACCAAATAACTGATATGAAAAATGAGCATTTTTACTAGTTGTAATTCAGTTGTTGATATCAGGGATGGACATTTGCGCTTGTAACAATGTAATGTCATTGATCCCAAAAAAGATCATTTTTACTAGAGAAGTGCATCACTGATATGCGCATTTGGAATTTCAACTAGTAAAAACATTCAATATAGATATCTGTAATTGTGTTGTGAACAGAAATGAATGACAGATCATTGCAAAATTGCAGTTACAGATATCAAACATAATGTTTTTACTAGTGCACACCTGATTATTGACTGAAAAAAGAAATCATTTGCATTATCAGTAGTAACAATTCCATTCCTGATATGAAGAATGAACATTTTAATGGCAGTGACAATTGAATGATAGATACCTATAATTCATATCCTGCTCGTGACTAAATGTCAAAGGGGCTAGCGATAGTGCACGTTTATATATGCGAGTCATATTTAATGTTGTGGCATATTTCAAATGAAAAGTGTAACTTTTTGATGTTAAACATGCAGGACATTGGATTCACGCTGCCTTAAGTTTACATTGCTTTCCACGGCAAACTTTTAGCCTTAAATGAAGTGCAATGCAGTAAAACACACATCCGACCTGTTAGAACCGCAGATGTGTCCCAATCTTTCCTTATTCCTCCTAAATGACTCCTGTTGAAGGGGACTTTGATGACATCTCTATGGGATGGCTGTGTACTGAATGAAATGAAGGCAAAATTCCCTAGAGTGTGGATCTGTTTTGCACAAACATGAAGGAATTATAGATATTATTATGCATACAGCATTTTAAACAGGCACTTAACTAAAGTGATTTAGTTGCAGATATATTTTTCCAAAACAGCTGACAAACAGGTATTGATGATCTTCCAAAGTATTTCAAACACTGGAGAGCTGAAAATACAGATTTTCTAATACACGTCCGTTGTCCCCCATTGCTGTGTGAGGGATGTCAGTCATTGATTCGGGACATCTTGAGTGGTCAATTGATGCTGTTATTAATAAGCTGACAGCTAAAGCAGATGGGAGGTGCATTTAGTCATTTGGCAAAAATGTGAGATTTAAGTTTGAGTTTGTGAGTTTTAGTTATACTGAAGGGTTCACACCTGATACACGTACAGTGGAAGTCTGAGATCACTAGTGAAAATGCTTCTAATTTCATAACAAATTTTACTATCAGTGTTAACAATTTCAGTGAAAGTTGAATTGAAAAATGTACTTGAATACCTCTCTTTCCAGAACGCATCTGATGTGCTTCAATGGACGCAAGCGAACCGTCTGCATAGACTTCACTTATTTAATGTCACTATAATTCATATTTGAAATAGTGGAGAATTTGTAATATTTCGTCCTCATGTCACAACTTTGTTTTAAGTGTTACAAAAGGTTTGTATCCCAGATTTTCAATCATTACAGTTAAAATTGCAATTATAATTGACCTACAGTCTTCATCTGCCAGTCCAAGTATACATGACACAATGCATAATGAATATTTGAAAGAAGGTCAACAGCTGTGGAAGTGTTAAATACATGTTGCATGTCACCTCTGTGTTTCACAAGGAGCAACGCAGAGACCGATTGTGGTCCAATTAAAGCATGTACAGGCTGGACGAAACCAGACTAACCTGGTCTGTTAGTCTGACTTTATAGACATGGGACTGGTACGATCTTAGTCGACATGACAAATTATTGACTGAAGTTGAACTTTCAAAGTGCATGTAAACATTCTGAATGTGGTCTCAGACTTTTGGGCTTCACTATATATGGAGGGACTCAAGGGTTTGATTTGGTGTCATTCTTTGTTCTACTCATATAATCGAAACACCAAAAACAACTAAAAAGCACATTAAAACTTTCATAAGAGTAGTCCATAGGACTCGTGCTCTAGATTGTAATATCTTCTGAAGTCGTACAGTAGTTCTGTGTGATGAAGGGACCCAGATCGGATCTCATAGATTATGATCTGTCCGTGAAAAGACGGGTTTGACTCAACTGTACGCAGATTCAGAGAAAACAGATTGATTATTTTAGTCAACATTAAGGGAGTTCTTTGGTCTACAAGTTGAGTTCAATCAGTCACATGGATGTATACAGCAGCTGCTGTTGGTGTGGATTAGATGTTTTATTCTGATGGGAAACACAGAGCAGCGCAATTTAGGCTCTGTACAATCACACACAGCGATGAGGACTTGTGTGAAGCTGCTTAAACCTCTCTAAAGATACTCTGGAGTTAAACAGAGGAATATTATTATCCACATATGCCAAAAATGCTTTATGTTCACATGCACAATGTAAAACCCCTCTGACTGACAGAACATGACCTGTTAGCAGGTATATTTATGTGTGTGAGTGTTTGGTCTGTAATGAGTGTTTCATCAATAGGGCTCAAAATGACATGACAAACGAGACAAATTGTTCACTGTAGTGAATAAACAAACTACATCTTTCAGCTTAGAATTTAGTCTTTTTTTTTTTAAACAATCAAAATAATATATTTATTGTTATATATTTTTGAATGTCAATATTCATATAAAGACATCAAATTAAAAGGTAAAACAGGCCTAAAACATCCTGTGCTAACGACATCGATGCACTGAATAGTTTGGCTTTTTGCCTTGAAATATTTTGTTCCAATATTCATAATTTTATGAATGGGACATCTGCACTATAAATCCCCTTAAATCAAATTCAAATCTTCAAATATTTTGTAAATAACAGTTTGTGACAGTGAACCGCTCGGTGTGTTTCTGTGCGATTCAGATAAGGGGCTATATTATTGTGAAAGCTGTTTCTTTGATTTTATTTCTGATGGTGTGTTTGTTTTTTTATATTATGTCCATGAAAATAATACTTGACAAATATGACTGGGACATATTTGAAACTGTGAACATGCACATTGTAAATACAGACGAGATATTTTCCATGAAGAAATAAAAGTGAAATTCAAAAGAGCTTCTTGTTATTGATTAAAACTGATGTAGTTTGTGTTTTGGCTCATTTAATTGCTTAAATGAAATCTTTGGTGAGAAATATAACCTGCTGACGTGTGCCTCTTATGTGAACCACAAGATTAATACATGAAGTATGAATAACAATACTAAAACTGTTAAATGAGCAAATAGCTTTAGATTGAGAAATTCAACAGAGAGAGACCAGAGGAAGAACGAGAGACAACAGAAGAGTGATGATTCTTCATAACTTGTGTATTTAACATGTAGACATTTGATTTTACATTCATACAGAACTGACTGTGCACACACCCCAACAACACAAAAACATGTCTATAGAGAATATTGAAGAATATGATTGTCTTGAAGCCCCAGTGATCTCAAGACGGCTGAAGGGGTTTCAGTGTTTGTCAGCAGTGTGGTCTGAGGAAATGCTGCTGAAGAATATGAAATAAGAGCTGACATCACAGAGTGACTGACACATCGTATTAATGAATATCTGCCAGACCGAAAGAATTTATAAAAAAAAAAAAAAAGTACACAGTATCATTTGAATGCTGCCTGTCCACATGTTTTACTACTGATATAATAAAAAGAACACGCTGAACTTACATTATTAACATGCAGAGAAAAACATATTATTAGGCAAAAAGGCGCAAAGACTGTGCTGTATTGTGTGTAGTCACGTCTGAAGGGGGTTGTTAGGCATGATACTAAGCGTGACTATATTCACACACAGGAAAATGAATATTAAGGACACACATTTTTATTCAAACATTAAAAAAGTTAAAATATTAACATTTGTTAATGCATTGTGAACTAACATCCCAATGACCAATTGTGTAATAATTGTATAACTACTGTATTACAATATTAATATAAATTTACATTAACCAAGATTAAAGGAATAGTTCACCCAAAAAGTAAAATTCTCTCATCATTTCCTCACCCTCATGCCATCCCAGATGTGTTTGACTTTCTTCTGGTGAACACAAATGAAGATTTTTAGGAGAATATTTCAGCTCTGTAGGTCCATACAATGCGAGTGAATGGTGACCAGAACTTTAAAGCTCCAAAACGCACATAAAGGCAGCATGAAAGTAATCCATATGACTCCAGTGGTTTAATCCATGTCTTCAGAAGTGATATGACAGGTGTGGGTGAGAAACAGATCAATATTTAAGTCCGGTTTTGCTAGAAATTCTTCTCCCTGCCCAGTAGAAGGTGATATGCATGAAGAATGAGAATCACCAGGGCCTGTGAAGCTCAGTGAATATTGACACTGACTACCACCCCTGCCTGCAGTTGCAAGTTCAAATCCATGGTCTCCAGCCAGATCTCCTGAGCAACCAAATTGGCCCGGTTGCTAGGGAGGGTAGAGTCACATGGGGCAACCTCTTCGTGGTCATGATTAGTGGCGCTCGCTCTCATTGGGGCGTGTGGTAATTTGTGTGTGATTCGCGGAGAGTAGCATGACCCTCCACATGCTGTGAGTCTCCACGTGATAAGATGCGCAGATCGACATCTCAGAAGCAGAGGCAACTGAGACTTGTCCTTCATCACCCGAATTGAGGGGAGTCACTACGCCACCACAAGGACCTACTAAGGAGAGGGAATTGGACATTCCAAATTGGGAGAATAGGGGATAAAAAGAAGAAAAAAAATCATATGAAAGTGAAAGTTAAATTGGAGATTGACAGAGTGGAGAATTTATAGTAAAAAGGGTCTTAAATATTAATTTGTTTCTCACCCGCATCTATCATATCACTTCTGAAGACATGGATTAAACCACTGGAGTCTTATGGATTACTTGTATGCTGCCTTTATGTACTTTTTATGGAGCTTCAAAAGGTCTGGTCACCATTCACTTGCATTGAATGGACCTACAGAACGGAGACATTCTTCTAAAAATCTTAATTTGTGTTCTGCAGAAGAAAGTCTTACACATCTGAGATGACATGAGGGTGAGTAAATGATGAGAGAATTGTAGTTTTTGAGTGAACTATCCCTTTTATAAATGCTATAAAAATACTTTTGATAATGTGTGATTTATAAGGCATTAAGGAATAATGTAGTACTAACAGTTAGTGACTATTGGTGCTTTGAGGGGCTGGGAACACATATTTAGGATTAGGCATTATAGTTTAGAATCAGACACTGAAAATCCCATATTTGTTGACAATTAATCTGAATATGGGGAGGAACGAGTCCCTATAAGGCAGTTACAGCACTGATAGTTTTGGGCCTGCAATGTGAAAACATGATTTCTTAAATGTTCATCTGTAACCTTTTCAAAAGAAATGATTACTGATTCAATTCTGAAATGTTCTGGTACAAACAGCCCAGATCAGAATGCACTCTTTCCTGCATCTGGTTTCACCAACAAACTGGAGTGGATTTAAACACATTTGATAATTGAGTGTATTATCCCATTATCATACATGAGGAAGAGATTAAACTGAAGCAGATTAACACACTCAATATTCCTCTATTTCACTGGCATGATGGGGAAAAACTGAAGAATATGATGAAGCTGCTGGTGACACACCTGCAGGTAAGACATTTTTGTTTAAAAATCCAATGTCTGTCAACGATGTAGTTGACTACTTGAACACTACTAATAAAGCTCATGTAAAGGGAAGAAAGGTCTGATCCATCTGAAAAAGCCGTCATTTACTGTCAGTTCAGAATCTCTTTTATGCAACAATGTGCAGATTAAAGACCAAGATAAATTTAGTGGAGGTTGGCACAGTTGGCACGTCTGCACAGACAGTGTCGGCATTCGCAGCTATATTTACATGCTGCTCTTGTGCACCTGCTGATGCACATCACTGATGCTAATAATGGAGCACGCTCATGTTCAAATAGAACTTGCTGATCCAGGAACAATATTCAAGACGCCAAATGCTCGGAACAATGAACTTTTCCTAAGACCTCTGTGACACTGTCAGGAGTCCTTCTATGAATTCAGTACCAATTATGCTAATAACACTTTACAATAATGTTGTACAGTTGAAGTCAGAAGTTTACATGCACTTAGTTTGATGTCATTGAAACCACTCCACAGATTTAATATTAGCAAACTATAGTATTGGGAAGTCATTTAGGACATCTACTTTGTGCATGACACAAGCAATTTTTCCAACAATTGTTTACAGACAGATTGTTTCACTTTAGTTGACTATATCACAATTCCAGTGGGTCAGAATTTACATACACCAAGTTAACTCTGTGCCTTTAAGCAGCATGTCTAAATGTCTATAATTGGAGGTGTACCTGTGGGTATATTTTAAGGTCTACATTCAAACTCATTGGCTCTTTGCTTGACATCATGGGAAAATCAAAAGAAATCAGCCAAGACCTCAGAAAAGAAACTGTGGTCCCTCCACAAGTCTGGTTCATCCTTAGGAACAATTTCCAAACACCTGATCAAAGAACATATTTCAAACCAGCAGTAAAATCTGACAATACTGGAATCATAAATTGTGATTCTTCACCTCATATTACGCTCAAATAAAACACTATTTTCCCGGCTTGTATAGCTAATGTGCATGTGTGTTCTCAAGTTGATTGACAGATGATGTCTGTATATAAAAGGTGATTGGTTCTTTTACCTGTAAGGCGGGACTTTCGTTCATTTTAACAGAAGTGGACAGTTTTTACAAAATAGTCTCTGTTTAAAGAAGGTTTAATGTTAATTTGAACAATCTTAAACTATACAGAGAACATTCTATTTCTGTAGAGAAATCAAGTAAAAATCCTGACCAAACAAAATAGTTCTACAATTTATTTGAATAAAAATACAAATAAAGCAAAGCATTTTAGAAGAAATCTTCATGGACATATTTGTATTTCAGTACAAGCACAAGCCCATTGAAATGTACTGGAGGTGAATAGAGACACACACACACACTGGTTGATATTCTGATGTCAGTGTGTATTCTCTCAGTAGTACTGCAGCCCGTCACAGACACACAAACACCACGTGTGAATTAACAACATTCCAGATTCTCCATAAGATAAAAGATCATATACTGAGATAACCGCCTCTTGTTCTACTGTCAATGAGTTCTTCATCACCGTCACATTGCTCACATTCTTCAGCTCAGGGTAAATTTAGATACAGCAACAACACAATTTCAAGGTCATCAGAGATGCTCTCCAGCAACACTGGACCAGTATCATCAGAAAAACCATGAAGTATTTAATGAAGTTAATAAAACAGAAAAAAGATGGGTTGCAAATATGAATTTATCATATGGGCTGTTTGCTGAAATGATCACGGATTATAAATTCATGTTAGTGCTTTGAGAGACATCTGACAGGTCACGTTACACTTACAAACACTCCTGCGTTTCACCGCACTTCAAAATCTGTTTAGAGTTTGAACATATCAGGTTACGGCAGATTTACAATTACAATCGAGCATATAACACCGGTTATATAGTCATGTTTGTGGTGGTGGCGTAGTGGCTAAAGCACAGGGCTGTTAATCAGAAGGTCACTGGTTCGAACCCCACAGCCACCATCATTGTGTCCTTGAGTAAGACACTTAACTCCAGGTTGCTCCGGGGGGATTGTCCCTGTAATAATTGCACTGTAAGTCGCTTTGGATAAAAACGTCTGCCAAATGCAGAAATGTAAATGTAAATGTTTATTCCAACTACAATCAAGGGGTAGTAAAAGTTCTCTCTTTAAATCTTTTTTGAAGGCATCTTGCGTAAATAGTGTGACATTTTTTGCTGTGGTTAAATTATATTACATCAGTATGGAGACAATACGATGCCTTAAATAGCTGCAAAAAATAAAGTATTGCAAAAAACATTGAATGTTGTAAATGAAAACCCAAGAATTGAGATTGTTTATTTAATCTGCAACAGACTTTGGCAGCACTTCTTTTTCTTTGAGTTTCACTTTGTGGAAAATATTTTTTCTTTGTGATGCTGCTTTTAATGTTTGCGGCACATCTTTCTCTTTGTGCTTCACAATGTGGCACCGTTTTGAAACAGTTTTGGGTCTGACGACATCACATGGGGTCTGTCTTATTCACAAGGTCAAGGAGTGTGAATAAGTCATTAAGTCAAAATGTCATTGTGATTTAAGGTTTGTCTTTCATTTATAACCAGGAATAATATCACTGAAAAGGAAACTCATTTAGGGTGAATGTCCTGGTTTAGTGCTTTTGTGCTTCATGTAGCTTTTTAGCCAATACCACAGGCCTGTTGTTACAGTCTGCTAACTAGGTTTTTAACAACTCGTAGTTACATAATGTGAAGTATGTGTTGTGCCATCAAATGTTTGATTACAGTTGTTAATGTTACCTGTCTGATCAGAACACCTGACACTGTTTCAGTGCAAGATGTCACTTTCAGTGCAACACAACTCAACCCGACCATCTTTATGTCTTGATTTGAAATGTTATTCATAAACAAAATGAGGCATTTTATGTCACGAGTCTTTGCATTTTGACTACAGTATAAAGCTTAAATCAACATGAAAATACAGAGACAGACTTGTGAATGTGAGCAGAGAACAGCTCCATTATTAGATATAAAATATCCTCCATCTCAATAATATTGAAGGAGCATTTAGCTGACAATGCTATAAAAAGACTAAAACGACACAGACTGACAACAGCGTTTGAGTTTATTTCTCATTTTGCAAGTTAAAACAGGACAAACCTACTGAACACAGTGTCAGCAGAAATAAAACATGTTTGGTTACATCAGCACGCATTAAGAATATTAAACCCCACGGCTATCAATAATGTTGCATTTAAATGTAAACTTGAGCTCGCAAAATCAAATCAAATGCTCAATGTTTTCAATATTTCTCCTCTATAAAATGAGAAAGTGACTGAATTCAGGAGGTTTTTTTTAACTTCTCCAACTGCTGAACGTTTGAGACGACGATCTGCAATAGAGATATGAACAGTGTCTACAGTAAACATCATCATTCGATGCGATCATTAATCAATAGTTAATGTCCTCATGTACATAGCTAGATAAAGGTTGTGTGTGTTTGTGTTTAATGAGACCGCTAGTGGTATCAAAGTCATGACCAGCCACGATTTACAACAAACACATTTCATACAAATTTCACACAAAATGATTTCTTACTGGTTGGCGTTGGTGTTTCCAAAACCTCCAAAACCTGCAATCACAAGTCAAAGAGAAAAGACAAACATCATTGATGGTTTCATCAGGACAGAAAGAGAGAATTAGAAAAAGAAATGAACAAATAATCACTATGAGAAATAGAATCAGTGACCGTGAGCAAACAGCTGGAACTAGAATAGAAGAGAGAGATGATGATAAAGCCTGATATGGGGGTACTGCAGTAGGGTTATAGTGTGTGTTAGGGCTGGGTGATGTATATCATGGTGACAATATAAAGTGTCAATCAATAGAGATTTTGCTCTATCATGTATATTAGAATATACAAATGTCCATGTGCGCAGCATGAGTTAATCTATCAGTGGGCAGGGCTTCACGAGACTGAAAGTATCGAAAAAACATGGCCACGGTTTTTCCACCCTTAAACGTATTTCTGCGGTCGCTCAAGAAAATGTAATGAACTTAATCTCAAGTTTGCCACTTCAAAAGCACTAAATATTCTTATCCGTCACGTGAATGTCTCTGGAGGTCCGAAGTGCACGCAAGTCCAGCAGGCTTTCCGAAATTTGTGCTCAAGAGACAGGAGAGTTCAGAGCGGGTTTTGAAACAGGAACACCCAAATGGACAAAGAAATCTCCATAAAATGGGACGACTCAAGAAAATGAAGAAGAGCAACATGGTGTACAGAGCAGCACGACAACAATCACTCGTAACACAAGCGATCTGTGTTACCACCTCAAAATGAAGCACGCAAAAGAATTCTGTGAGAGCCAAAAGATGAACCCTGTATTCATTCAGTCAGATATTCGTTTATTTTCTTCAAGAAGCGTTTAGGTTTTTTGGGTTTATTTTTGTAACTTATGTTTTATATTCTTTGTTGCTTTGAGAGGATCTTAATTTTCTTGAGCAAAGTTTATAATAATCATAATAATAATAATATTGGTCAACTGCAAACTGAAATGTGGCATACTTGGCATTTTGCTAAGGCTAATTTGTGAAAACAAGTTGACTTGCATTGACACTGTTTGTCTTGTTCCAAATAAAGAGGAATTCGTTTTTATTTATTTATATTTGAATTTATAACGTATTTAATTCACTGACTGGAGTTCCAAAAATAGGCATTACAACAGGGTCATTTAATATATAAACCAATTTTTATTGATTTTCCAGAATACTTTATCAACACCACCAGAACACCAAACACATTATCACAATAGCACATATCACCGTCACAACAGCACACACACCAACATCACACCAATTGAAACAATGCATTCTCATGGACCCCTTCACTCTGAACACACAGCAAGGAAAACAGCAGCATGTCTTTGATTCACTTCATAAAACAAACTTTTAGATTGATTTTATAGCAACTGTGAAGCGTACTGAAGTCTACTGTTTGTGAACTGTATCCCTCAAACAGTTTTTAAGGGGATCAGTTTGTTGGTGTACACCTAATTTCAGAAATCAACAAAACAAAAACTCATGTTTGATTGTTGTATATCAAACAGACTTGGGACTGTACGAAACACCCTTAAAGAAGACAAATGAAACAGTTTAAACTCACTCAGTGTGGCAGAAACAAATGAATCTGTTCTAAAACAGCCACGGCTGCCAATAAACAGGGGAAGGACAATAAAAGCAACACTTTGCTAGATCTTTTGTCCCAATAAGCACTACATTTGGTTGCTGTAAACGGCAGCAGTTTTGGGTGTGAATGAGATTTATGACATGTTCTCACCGCCAGAAGATCCAAAGCCAGAGAAACCGCTGCTCTGAGCTCCAAACCCTGATGGCTGTTGTTGTGCTATGTTGCCGAATGATGGCGCTGAACTCTGATTGGCTAGACTGCCAAATGATGGCGCGCTCGAAGAGGCAAACCTGCAAAACAGAAAATCAGCGAATTGATAATGCTGTCAACATTTCTGGTCAAGATTAAATGCAGCAAGAGAGAGTAGAGGCGCAGACTAGTCATCATAACATTTTTGGCCTTTGTATCACTTTAAGCATCTTGCATGAATGTTGCACATTTCATCCACAATGGCAATTCAAAGTGATTAAAATCAAATGATAAAAGGAAATACATGATACATAAAAAAACATATACATTTTAAAACCAACTAAGAACAGAAATATATACACATATTTAAAATGATTAAAATGAATAAAAAAATGCAAGAATACAGAAGTAATAATGCAGTGCAAGCAGTAAGTGCAGCACATTGCTCGGTCAGTAAATGCAGTTACTCAGATGTGTTTTCAATCTGGATTTGAACTGTTGGAGTACATCTGACCTCTTCTGGAAGCTGATGCCAGCTGCGGGTGGCAGAATAGCTAAACACGGTTTCACCTCGTTTTGAGTGAACCCTTGGTCCTAGTGATCTAAGAGGTCTCTAAGGTCTAAACATCTAAATGTCACTATTTCTGAGATGATAGTAATCTGATTTAGTTATTGCTTTGAATTGACTATTAAACTAAGGTCTGACACCAAAATGATACCAAGATTCCTGACTTTGATTTTTGTTTTTAGACGCCTGGAGTCAAGTTGTGTGTTCACCAGGAGAATTTCATCTTTGTTGCCAAATACAATGATCTCGGTCATCTCTTTGTTTAACAGAAGTACATTTCGGCACCTTCAACTGTTAATTTCATCAATGCACTGGCACAGAGTGTCTATGGGGCTGTAATCATATGGCGATAAGGCTCGTTAGATCCGGGTGTCGTCTGCATAGCTATGACATGCAATTTGGTTATTTTTCATCATTTGGCCAAGTGGGAGCATATACAGGTTGTGCAGGAGCAAGAATTGAGTCTTGTGGGACACCACACGTCATGGATGTCCACTCATAGATTCACAGTTTCCAATGTTCACATAGTAACTCCTCCCTTCTAGATATAACCTGAACCATCTGAGCCCTACCCAGTTTTCCAGTCTGTCTAGGAGTATGTTGTGGTCAACAGTATCAAATGCAGCACTGAGATCTAGTAATACCAGCACTGATTTTATTGCCTGAATCTGTGTTTAGCTGAATATCATTAAGCATCATTAAGAGCACGTCTCTGTGTTTTCATGTCGTCAGAAACCAGACTGGAAAGTCATTCGAGTTTAAGAATTTGCAAAGTCGTTGCATTTGCTGTCAGAGAGCATTTCAAAGGGAACCGGTGTTGGGGGGGTTAGTTACTCAGCAATTACAAAACAGTCAAATTCAGAGGAAGTTGCTGATAACAGTTCTGTAAATTCATCAACAAATGCTGAGGAGTATTCTGGAGATCTATAAATAATTATAAATACAATGTGTAAAGCACCTATTAGCACAATACTTAATTATTCAAAGGTAAAGTATCTCCACCTCTGCTAACAGCTCTACAGACGCTCATAGAAGTTAAGATTAATTGAGAACTGTTGCATTGCAGCTTTTGTCTAACCAAGTTTCATTTAGAAACATACAATCCAGATAGTCTGTGATGAGGTCATCATCTAATAATGACTTGTTATTAAGTGAGCGAATGTTTAAAAGTGCCAACTTAACAGTGTATATGTTTTGCCCCACAGCAAGGCCTATATGTGATTGATGTCTAATAGGCATCAGATTAGATCAATTTGCCATATGTCTTATGAAAGCCTTTGTCTTTCCATCACTTAATATAACATATATTGTGGAAGATACAGGCACATTGGGTTTCAGCTTGTTCTGTAAACATTTGTGAATGTTGCAGCTTCCGTAACATTTGAACCGATTTGCAGTCTTTTTATTCATGAAGTTCTTTATTGGCAAGGTAGCCCTGCTATGTGTCTGATAATGGAGTCCCCCACTATCAGAGTGCTGGGCTCGTCTGTAATCTCAGCAGAATGCCACCGACTGCTCAACTTTGAGTGCTTGCTAACTGCAATGTTAGATGCTAACTGATGTGATCTCTTTTCAATCACGTTCTGGGTTTCTTTGTCCATCTACATTAGTAGTTCAAATCTATTATCAACAAGTATAGGGGGTGGAAGTATACCAGTATTGGCTAGTCGGGTCATATCCGTATCTGGGGTGGATGATGCTAATGCTGCAATATGTGATACTCGTGACAGTCTGATGTCTCAAGCACTTTTGGGTCCAGCTCCCTGTTTATGCCATCGGTTTATGCTCTTGCTTTCACCAGTTACTTTTGGCACCTGTACAGCTGGTTTACCTGGGCTCAGTATAGCCTGTTGAGTAACATTAGACTGACAGGACTCACAAGCTGTAGGCTGAGGGGCCCACGGTGACACTCTCCTGTGTTTCCGTCAGAGGTGGCAATAACGCAAGAAACATTGTTTCTAGAATGGCGATCTGTTGTAGAAGTCTGTGGCAGTTTGTGCAGAAAGTGGAGTTTGAGCTGAAATTAGGCATTTTCTTTCTTGTCCATCTGTGTGAAGGCAGCTGTGTTGTTCCATTTCAGGAATGTAAGCTGCCTGTAGTCAGAGTCTGGTAGACCGCTTTGACAGAAAATCCCCTTTTTGTAGCAATATTCCCCGTTCATGAAAGTGTCTCATTTTAGTGTGTGTGCCAAATTAGATAATTTGAGGACTGTGATGTGCTGCTGATATGAAAATTAGAAGGTGAAAGGGAGCAAAAGGATGGAGCAGTAAGCAAAAGCGTAGCCGGAAGTACAAGTTGAAGCACACTTAATATAATGTGACAAATTAAAGTTTTGTGTCCTGTGTCTGATTGGTACATGTACTAATTTTCATAAAGCTTTTTTTTTTTTTTTAAATCATAATTTCTGTACTTTGATTAAAATGTCATCCTTTTATATTCATTCATTTTGGCCACTTTGGCCTCTGACTGAATAGCATTTATTTATATAATAAACAACATATTTTAGTTGATGATGAGCAAAATGAAAAATGCATGTTTCAAACAGTAACAGATCAAACTTAAACCAAATATCAAAACATTCTGAAAACTGTATAAACTACTTACAATTATTTAAATCAAGAAGAATGTTTAATACATAAGATTAAACAACAGGAAAACTGTTCTGAGCTAATAATGAAATAATAGCATATTAATATACTGAAGAATTAGCAAATATTTAGAAATGACTGTTGAGAATTCCTCAAGTTTAGGACGTTGCAAGGAAATCCACAACATACTATGACTAGATTATTTACATCAACTCTTTCTAGATTTTTCTTTCTTTAAAATAAAAAGTTAGTTATGTTAGGGTCAATATCTTACGTAACATATTTTCATCAACAGTATGTTTTTAATACAACCGTTTATCATCATGATGATCTTTCTCATCTTGTCAGTTATTGTTGTCAAAATCAAACGATCAGTAATTAGGTTAACACTGATCCAGTGTGTCAGACAGTAAGTATGCAGCACAGAATATCAGTGTGTTTATTTTTGTGAGTTATGTTGTATGACCACAGGTGCAAACAGACAGACACTCACACAACATTTGTGTTCTGAGACTCAGGATTAAATTACAGCCGACAACAAAACCAGCTCTGCAGGATGAGACAGAGACAGCGGCACAAATAGACAGACCACATCGCTCACTCAAAAATATCCACCACCTCTGACCTCGATATGGCAGACAATATTTGTCGAGTGACCTTCCTGTGGACTGACGGCTTTATCTGAACACACACACACACACACACACACACACACACACACTCAAGTGAGCTGTGATATGACACACTCAATCAGAAGTGAGTTAGGGACCCTAAAGCACTTCAGATTGATTGATGTCTCACTAGTGTCAAGAAGTCGATTGGACAGTATGCAGACAGACAGAGCTTTTAAAGGGGTCGTTCACAACAACAACAACAAAAAATTCAATAAATAATAATAATATTTCATCAGTTACTCACTCTCATGGCTTTCTAAACCGGTAAGACATGTTATGCAGAATGACAGCCTCAGTCACCATTCACATTCATTGTATGAAAAAGAGATGAAATGAAAGTGAATGGTGACTGAAGCTAACCCTCTGACACACATATCCTTTGTCTTCTGCAGAAGAAATAGTCATACAGGTTTGGAACAACATGGGACTCTAACTGAGAAAATACAAGCAAGTAAACCACATAAACCATAGTGTGACATTTCCAGGTTCGTAGGATGACAGAACTTGCTTGTCCCCTGTAACTTAATTCATCTAAAAGCATGAGTTTTTAATCTCAGAGCAGCACATTTTCTTTAAGATGTCAACCAGCAGTAGCGGTTTTAGGCACGGGCGAACCGGGCATTCGCCCGGGGCGGCATTTTTTCATGTCACATGGGGGGCGGCACGAGCAGTTTAAAAAAAAAAAAATAAATAAAAATAAACTGACTGGGGGGTCCACTGTATAACAGAGCAATACTCTAATGAAATTAGTGGGCTAAAGTCAGTCACACTCGACTTTCTTCCAAATAACGCACATTTTATTCATAATATTATAAATACAGGCCTATAGTTCCTGCACATTTTTCTTTTTCTGTGTGAAATGGCTAATAAAAATAAGTAATACAAAACGATTATGTGGTCACCTCACCAAGGTAAATTGGTTTAGTCTTGACTTCTGGCCGTGACTCGTAACGTGAGTGACAGTGTTGGGGGGCGGGGGATGGGAAATCTGTTGATTGTCGAGTGCCAAATAAACAGGGATGGATAGGAAAAGGTCAAAGCCATCAGGTGCACAATTTAGAAAAAAAAAGGAGGAGAAACGAGCAAAAGATAAAGGTATGCAACTATGTTCTCTCTGTGATATGATTACGGTATCCATGTTGTCATGAATGAAGGGCTAATGTTAATTGTTGGTAACTCTTACGTTTGTTAGTCTATTTGCTGTGATGCTTGCTATGCTTATACAACAATAATTCGGTTTTAAGTCAACAAACACGAGATCTAATTTCACCATAATATTGTGCTTTGCAACCAAACTGTTACAAGTTCAGTTATTATTAATTTCCATCAGTTACGGATAGGTTACGTTAGTCCCTGTAATTAGCCAACGGAATTTTTGTTTTTAATCTGTAGGTAGTTTCAAAGAGATGACATTTGCTATTTATTTACTACTTATTTGCTACATGACACATGCCATGAACATGGAGGTTTTTATGCATATTTACGACAACTGTCATTAAGTGTCACTTGCTCAATTTTGACATTTTTAATGCAAATATGACATTATTTGTTTGAGATGCCTTTGTTGACAACTTGACATTACAAAGACATCATAACCTATGATGACATAAATATGTCATAAAAAACATGACATAGCAGATTAATTATTAAAGTTAAGAAACTACTTAGCTTTATGAGTTAACATTACATTAAACTGACATGTTGGTTTTGACATTGAATCATGAATATTTTTCTAACCACGTTTTTTCCCAGTAGTACAAATTGAATGTCAGTAAAATGTCATTAAGTGTTAATACTCTGTCAAGTTGTTTTATAACAGAGTCATGTATACTTTTCTTGACCTCAAGTGGTACAATGACATTTTAAATGACAAATTCAATGTGTACCACTGTAGTTGAGGTCAAGAAAAATATTCATGACACAGTTATAATGGCCTCATGACAGCCAATGTCAAAACCAACCACATGACAGTTTAATGTAAAGTTAACCCATAAAGCTAAGTGGTTTCTTAAGTTTGATAATTAATCTGCATGTTTATGACATATTTATGTTGTCTTGGTAATGTCAAGTTGTCATGTTTATGTCTCTCTTATTATGTTTGGGGTCAATTTGACTGGCTGTTTTAGCTGTTATAAAACATCATCATATGGTCTTTTAATTTCAATTTCAATTCAGGGGCACTTCTAAAATATTTTGGAGCATCCTCTGCCACTGGTCAGGATGAGCCACCCACCTCCCCCGCTACACAGGCCTCTTCTGGAATGGTCTCGACTCATCAGGATGAGCTACCATCTATGTCCTCAGCTACACATACAGTATGTCTTCACAAATTTCTCCACAAATATCTGATATTGAGGATGAAGTCAACTTTGCCTCTACTTCTCTCCAGCATGCGCCTTCAGGTGAACTTTGTGTGTGTGTGTGTGTGTGTGTGTGTGTGTGTGTGTGTGTGTGTGTGTGTGTGTGTGTGGGTGTGGAGGGGGTATGCCTAGGCTACAAGACAACTGAACAACTGCAATTTAATGTAATTTTAATATTTCTGATAATTTCTGAGTAGGCCTATGTGTTATGTTCCACTGCTATGTGCTTTGAGTAATGTGCCAAAATGCTGTCTGATAGAAATGCCTGGAGCTGAACTACCACTGAGCCCCACTGCTGAGGATAAGCCTCTGTCAACCGACCCTGCTAACTGGCCCTCACATCTGACTGACAGGATTCGGACAGAGCTGGTTCGCAGAGGACCATGTAAGGTGCCACCTGGCTTTGTTTTCCGTAGGAATGAGAGTGATGGGAGAAGTTGCCACCACCAATATTTTAGGAAGACATTAGTAAGTGGTGAAAAGATGGCAAGAAGTTGGCTGATTTATTCAGTGAAGAACAACAGCCTCTTTTGCTTCTGCTGCAAATTGTATTCCAAGAGGAACATTAATTTAACAAGTGCAGGAATGGCAAATTGGAAACATGCGAGCGATTACCTCACATCACACAAAAACAGTCCAGAACACCTCAACTGCATGAAAGCATGGAAAGAACTGTCAGTGAGGTTAAAAAGTGGGGAAACTATTGATAAGCTGGAGATGGCACTTCTGGAGGCTGAGAGGGTAAGATGGAGAGCAGTGCTGACACATCTCACTGCTATCGTGCAGTCACTGGCACTTCGAAATTTGGCTCTAAGGGGACACACAGAAACACTGTTCACACCATCAAATGGGAATTTTTCTCAAAGAGGTCGAACTTATGGCTAGGTTTGATCCCATTATGAAAGATCACCTTAACCGTGTCGAAACAGGAACAGCAAGTCAAAACAGCTACCTAGGCCATCATGTGCAGAATGAGCTGATTGATTTGTTGAGCAGCAAAATCATATCTTCTATAGTGGATGACATCAAGCAGGCAAAGTTTTTTTCTGTAATTTTGGACTGCACCCCAGATATAAGTCACACAGAACAGCTGTCAGTGGTCATTACAGTGGTGTCACTGATGGAGAAGCCCCATATCAGGGAACATTTTATGGGATTTTTGGAGGCAGAGCAGTCCACAGGCCAGCACTTGGAATCCATGATCCTGACGAGACTTGAGGAGTTGGGAATTCCTTTTGAAGACTGCAGAGGACAGTCATATGACAACGGGGCAAACATGAAAGGCAAAAATAAGGGAGTTCAAGCCAGGCTCTTAGAAAAGAATCCCAGAGCTCTGTTTGTGCCATGTGGAGTGCATACATTGAATTTAGTTGTGTGTGTGATGCTGCTAAGGGATCTGTTGATGCTATAAGTTACTTTGGTGTCCTGCAAAAGCTCTACACATTATTTTCAGCCTCCACCCAAAGATGGGCCATACTGAAGAACCATGTGAGCATCACCTTAAAGATGTGGGCAGAAACAAGGTGGGAGAGCAAGGTCAAGAGTGTCGAGCCCATGAGGTACCAGGGAGCTGCCGTGAGAGAGGCTTTAACTGAGGAGAGAGACCACACCAAAGACCCTGCTATAAAGGCTGAGGCCCAGTCTTTGTCTGAGGAGGTGGGGTCATACCGCTTCAGCATCTGCACGGTTGTTTGGTATGACATGCTATCTGCAATACAGCATGCCAGCAAACTCATGCAGTCTCCTAGTATGGATGTGGACCTAGCTGTGAGTCTTTTGAAGAAGACTGAGCGAGATCTCCAGAGCTACAGGGCAAGTGGCTTTGTGACCGCACAGATGGCGGCCAAAGACATTTGTGAAGAGATGAATGTGGAGGCTGTTTTAAAACAAAAAAGGCTGAGGTCCACAAAGCGGCACTTTTCATATGAATCACATGATGAGCCTTTCAGTGATGCACTTAGGAAGTTGGAGGTTGGATTCTTCAACGTTGTCGTTGATGCAGCCACGTCAGCCATCAAGGAGAGATTTTCCACATTGGAAAATGTGGGAAAGAAATTCGGGGTTTTGACAAATTTCCCAAGTCTTGCAGGTGAGGAGCTGGCAGAGCAATGCGAGGCACTAGGCAGCACACTGCACTTTAAGGGGCACTCTGATGTGGACAGTAGAGAGCTTGTGCAGGAAATTAAGAACTTCCCTGAACTGCCATCAAAGACCATGAGCCTCCTTGAGCTTATCACTTTTATGCATGATAAGGATCTATCGGAGATCTACCCCAATTTTTGGACTGCTATCAGGATTGCACTTACTCTGCCAGTCACTGTGGCTCAAGCAGAGAGGAGCTTTTCAAAACTAAAGTTGATCAAGTCATACCTGAGATCAACCATGTCCCAGGAACGGCTCACTGGCCTTGCCGTCATCAGTATCAATCACTCAATAGGGGAGCAGATTTCATACGATGACATCATTGATGATTTTGCATCAAGGAAAGCCAGGAAAGTTTTTTTTGGGGGCTCAAAGGTGGTCTCGCCCAGGGTGCAATTCAATGTAGAACCGCCACTGTCAACCAGAGAAACAATTACTGTCTGAATAGTACTACTGATTACTGTTTTATTGCTTATGTGAAAATGTCTTGGTAAAGTAAAAGCACACCTCTCCTTAAACAAGACACATGATTTGAAGGATCACTCATGTGTGGAACACAAACGCTGCAGGGGTTCAATCACATTACTAACACTATATGAGCAATAGTAACAGTGATGCTTGACGTAGAAAACACCACTAAATATAAAATACTTGATCGACTTTGCTCATAATCATGTTTTCTGTTTCAAATAATTTACAGCTTATCATACATTTATGTGTTCACATTCTGAACATTAAAAAGCTGCACAAACACAAATATACGAGGTGATTAAAAATCATTAATTAAAAAGCACACATTTGATTCACTTTAATTATTGTGTACTGCATTTGCTTCAACCAAGGTTAGGGTACAAGTATGGTTAGGTTCAGGGTCAACAGTGTAATAACTGATAACATGCAGATTAAATGCAAGTACAATGTTATAACACAGAAGTACACTAAAAGTACAATGTATTAGAGATCAACCGATATATCGGTTTTACAAATTTATCGGTGCCGATAGTTACTTTTTGGAACAATCGGTCAATATCCAAATCAATGATCCTCTGTTGTTAAAACCCTTCATCTGGTGAATATATTATAGGCTATAAAAAGCTTAAATATTAACATATTCATGATCATTACAGAGCCAAGCCTCCATCACCACAACTCAGGGTTTGTATGCATTTTGATTAGTAAATTTCCATGACTTTTTCAGGAATTTCAAAACTCTTCAGCAGCGTTTTCAAACGTTTCTACTATGGCTGTCGATTTAATATGTAAATTGGGTGCAGTTAATTATATAAAAAAATAACAAGTTAAACAAATTAGCAAAATTAATTATGTCCTCGGATCATAATTAAGCAATATTACACTATCAAGTGTGGGATATGGCCCTACAGCCGTGGCCAAAATATTGGCAGTGACATAAATTTTGTGTTTCACAAATTTTCAGCTTCAGGTGTTGAAGTGTTGATTCACATCGTTTCTAGATTATTGTGCAGAGTGATCAGATGCATTTTAAATAATTGCAAAAAGCTTAATTGGCCAAAAAATGAACTTCATCACAAAAACCCAAATCTCACTGTTACAGTGAAGCATCCTGAGACCTCCATGTGTGGGGTTGCTTTTCATCCAAGGAGTGGGCTCTCTCACAATTCTGCCCAAAAACACTGCCATGAATAAGGAATGGTATCAAAACGTCCTGCAAGAAAAAACTTCTCCCAACGATCCAGGAGAAATTTGGTGATGATCAATGCATTTTCCAGCATTATGGAGCACCTTGTCACAACATTTACATTTACACATTTGGCAGACGCTTTTATCCAAAGCGACTTACAGTGCACTTATTACAGGGACAATCCCCCCGGAGCAACCTGGAGTTAAGTGCCTTGCTCAAGGACACAATGATGGCGGCCGTGGGGATCGAACCAGCGACCGTCTGAACAGTTCTGATTAACAGTTATGTGCTTTAGCCCACTACGCCACCACCACTCCAATCATTGGATCATTACATTGAAATGTTGGATCCGTGGCCAGGCAAATCCCCGGATCTTAATCCCATAAATAACCTGTGGTCAATCCTCAAAAGGCGAGCGGACAAGCAGAAGCCCACAAATTGTGATCAACTCCGAGCACTAATAAGTCAAGAATGGATCACCATCAGTCAGGATTTGGCTAAAAAGCTGATATCCAGCATGCCAGAGCGAAATGCAGAGGATATGAAGATCAAGGATCAACACTGTAAATATGAACTCTTTGCATATATTGAATGTTTTTGTCCATAAAAGCCTTTAAAACTCATGAAATGCTTATATGAGTTGTATGAAGTACCATTATGATGCCTTTATGTCATTTTTGGAGCTTGAAAGTGTTGGACCCCATTTACAAGAAATGTCATACGAGTTTAAGACTGCATATAGGCGAGTAAACGATGAGAGAATTATAATATTTGTGTGAACTATTCCTTTAAGTTGACATATATTATAAAAAAAATCCGATAAGTTGTGTAACTCTGTTACCATCATATTTTCCCTTTTTTAAGTAATGAACTATTGCATAAATTAAAAATGCTCATTATCATCCTTTTATGAAGTGAACATCCTTGCAAGAAGTGTCTCCACTTCTAATCGGCTGTAAGGCCAATCAGGACTAAATACTTTATGCTTGTAATGTCAAACTAAACTGAAATGGTCAACCATCTTACCCTGGCAAAATGCAATGTATTAACACTCATTACACATTATTTGTCTGATAGAATGTTTAAAATCGAATTTACTTTCAAAATCACTGTGTCAAACTGATTTTTAAGTTTTTGTAGAATGACTCAGTGCACTTTAATAGGGGCCTCACCCAAATCCCCCAACGTTTGCGGCTGCAGTGCCCTCTCCAAACACCTTCCCAGGTGACGCGCCAAGCGGACTGTTGAAGGAGGGGGCAGAGCCAAAACTCGCTGTTCCTCCGAACGCTGGAGAACCACTGAAGGTAGGAGGACTGCCGAATACAGGCGCACTCCCAAAACCACCTACAGAACAGAGTCCAGGATTAGATAAATGAAAGCTATATAATCACTCACATCACATACTGTATATATCTTATTTATCACAGAGGTTCAGATGTTTAAAGACATGATAACAGGATGCACAGGATGTTGTGTCAGCCGTCTTGTTCATTCACAGAGCGCGCACTGAAATTACAGTCAGGCTGACTGCACGTCTGTGTGAATAATTTATTAAACTCTTATCATTAGATTACATTTCCTGGATCGCCAGCATTAATAGAGAAGCTCTTAGTCTGTAGGGAGTCGGTCAAGGTAGGTTAAATGTATAAGGGAATTGTGACTGATCTTTATTATCGAAAGCTGAAAAAAAAAACAAAAAAAAAAAATATATATATATATCAACTTACACACAGGACTCATTAAATGAAATTATTTTATATTTGTAATAAAATGATGATGAGACAAACAAATTGGTAAGACTTAACAATAAGGTTCCATTAGTTAACAACATTAGTTAACATGAACTAACAATAAACAATACTTTTACAGCATTAATTCATCTTGGTTAATGTTTACATGTAACATACAACTTTTGATTTAAAAAATGTATTACTACAAGTTAGCACTAGTTAATGCACTATGAACTAACAATGAACAATTATATTTATATTAACTAACATTAACAAAGATGAATAAATGCAGTAAAAATAGATTGTTCATTGTTAGTACATGATACTTAATGCATTAACTAATGTTAACAAATGGGCCATATTGTAAAGAGTTGCCAACAAATGTCCTATCTCAGTGTTTTTTGTGCTCACTATTTAGAACACTACTAATATATTATGAAAAATGTATATATTTGCATGTACAGTAAAATTCAGAGCGCTGAATTTTAAGCAAATTAAACTCCCCTCACACCTCCTTAAATATTATATTCAGATGCACTTGCCTTACAAATATATATATATATATAAAAAAATTCCATGACTTCCATGAATGAATCTGTATTGAGTGTGTCTTTGCTCAATGACCCTCACTCCTGTTTCAGTGCGTTTCATCATATAATCAAATGCTCATCTTGAGTGTCACTGATAAGTTGTGTCTTGTACCTGGTTTGGTGGGTGTTGAGAATGATCCAAAGCCCTGAGCGGCTACAGACCCTCCGCCCGTACTGAATGAGCCGCTGGGCTTCTGATCGCCAAACGAACTGAAGCCTTTGGCGGTGCCGTTCCCAAACAGGTTAGGTGAACCTATAGTTCAAACACACATTATTAATGTTGAACAACTGAAACAGCTGTTTATTCTATTCACTTCTCTCCTCATAAGTGTACATCTTCCTGTTCTCACCTGTATTGATGGATTGGCCGAATCCTCCTGTGGCTGTCACTCCAAATGGGTTTTTGTTAGCGGCGTCTTCACTGGGTTTGCCACCGAGACCACTGAAAAACCCTGATCCTGATGAAGTGTTTGCAGTGGCCGAGCCGAACAGACCTCCAGTGGACTGAGCCTGACAGACCACAAAACAAACATTCACTGAACCACTGACTCAATGTTCATCTGTGGATCTGTTTCTTTAACATTGGTCGCCTTCGTGTCCCAAGGGCGGTTTGTATTTAAACACGTCATCTTTTTGTTATTTGAAAGGTCTCATTAAAACAGAAATAGAAACTCATTTTAAGTTTCATTATTTATTTTTGGTACTTTTCAAATGCCTTTTTGTTTATAGATTTTAGGTTTTAGTCTTTTCCTAGACCCCGACTTTCAATATTAAACTATGAAAATACATGATTGAAATACTAATTATTTCATGTTTAAAACGAAGATAATCTGAACAAAGAGACACATTGACCCAACACAATTCACGTAGATGGCATGCTTTCCTTATTTTACTTATATTGCATTATTTTTAAGTACACTATGCCACTTTATTCAGATAGGACTAGCTCACACAACGTACAGTCTGCAAGGAATGCTGGATATTGGAATAAAAGTTTTTATTCCATCTTCACCTCCAAACATTCTGGACATGCCACTCCGTACATCGGCGCCTGCCTTCATTACCACCCTGGCAAGGAGGCGGTGCAGGTGGAGGCGAGAGAGGAAGCAGAAGCTGATAAGCAGACCAGCATTCATGCTAGGCTAAAGAGCTCCCCAAACAAGCCAACTCTACCCAGCCTGTTTGTTGCAAACACCCAGCCCATAGTCGACAAGATCGACGAGTTGACACTCAGATTTCTTTGCACAGGATGAAGAGCCGCACCTCATTTTTCACTGAGACCTGGCTTAAAGCAAACATCTCTGATGTGGCTATCAAGCTGCGGGTCAGATAGTTTGATAAAACCTGAATGATTATTAGCCAGTGCCCTTGATCCCCATAGTTATGAAGTGCTTCCAAGCGACATCCCCCATTCCCTGGATCAATACCAGTTTGCTTACAGGGCAAACAGGTCAACTGAGGAGGCTGTCTCACTGGCCGTTCACACTGCCCTGTATTACTTGGAACATGTCAGGAATTTGTTTGTGACACTGCCACGCATTAGGGCACGCACGCACACGCACACACTTAACATTAAGTCTTTGATGTATTTGAATTGTGTCATGTAAAAAAAGGTAATATTTATGTCCTAATCTGTTCACTAAAATATGCTTTACTGGTGAGACATTGAGTTGGAATTAATTTAATATACTTAGTACTTATGAGTTCATTTATTGGGACCTTTATAAGGAAACCTGTTTAAGTTAATGGGGACTCTTCTTTTGAAACGCCCATGTGGCTTTAGAAGGACGATGGGGCAGCCATTTTAGGGGTAGCAAAAATCAAATGAAATGGAGGATTTGTGTAGGGCCTGCTGCCAGTCAAACAAACCTCTCTTTTTGTTGATTAGATGAAATGGACTGTTTCCAAGAGAAGACTTTTTTGGTGAGACTGTGTTTTTCCCTTTTTTTGTTATTGTTGCCCAACAAGCCATTCTGAGCACCACGTAGGCATTCTGGATTATTGTTTTTTCTTGGGGAATCTAGTTGAGAAAGACCAGGGTGGTGTTTTTTTTTTTTTAGATTGTTTAACAGAACCAATTGTGTGGACTCATTGAAAAGTATTATTTGTTTTTGAGTGGATTTATTTGTGACTTATGTTTGAATATTTCGGTTTAATAATCGGATTCTTTAATTTTTCTGCTGCCTCTTTTGTTGAATTTGAGTTTAATATCAAACCATTGAACTGATTGTACTATTTCACCATCCTTGCAGTAACAGTTGTGTTTCTCAATCAGCAGAAACCAATTTGTTACATGTTCATTGATTATAGTTCTACTTTTAACAACATCCCCCCCCCCCCCAACAAGCTGGCCATCAAATTAAACACCCTTGGTTTCAACACACACCGGTGCAGTTGGATTCTGGAATTTCTTACCAGCAGACCACAAACAGTAAGGCATGGGTAAGAACTCCTCCCCAATAACACTGGAGCACATCAGGGCTGTGTGCTGAGCCCCCTCCTATATTCCCTCTTTACGTATGAAGGCAAACCCATCCATGATTCCAACATCATAATCAAGTTTGCTGACAACACCACCATGATAGGCTTGATCTCTAATAACCAGTCAGCCTAAAGAGAAGAGGTTGAGAACCTGGAAGGCTGGAGTCGGGACAACAACCTTGCTTCTTAATTCAAAGAAAACAAGAATTGATCTTGGACTTCAGGAGACAGAGGAACGTTGGTCACCGCTTCATCAGCATTAATGTCGAGATGGTGGAGGCAGTTCAGAACTTAAGATACCTTGGAGTCTGTATCAGCAAAGACATGGCATGGACCATCAATACAACAGCGATGGCCAAGAAGGGTCTTCAGAGGCTTCATTTCCTGAGGAGCCTGAAGAAAGCACAACTCCTGCTGGTCAACTTCTACAGGTGCACCAGAGTCCATCATTACATACTGCATTACAGTATGGTACCCTGGCTGCACCTCTTAGAACAGGAAAGCCCTCCAGCGCATCATTAAAACAGCACCGATGATCACTGGCTAACAGCTTCAAGCACTGGAAGAAATCTTTAGCACCCGCTGCAACCATGAACATCTGTAGAGACCCGACCCACCACGGTCACAGCATCTTCTCCCCTTTGCCGTCTGGCAAGTGTTACAGAGCCCTGTAAGCATGCATGACCAGGCTGAAGAACAGAATTCACACTGCTGAACACACAGCGCGCACTTTCCACCTTATAATAGAACAACTACTGTAACTGTAAAGGACCGCAGTTACTATGACTGTTCCTTTTATATATTTATTTATATATAAGATAAAAAAAGAAATATTCATTTTAATCTCACGCAGCATGGATGCGCTAAAGAAACCGCGAGATTCTCTTGATGTTCGCTGAACTGGAAACTGTGAGGTGTTCGTTGAACTCTTAAAGTGACAGTAAACTCAATGTTATTACTTGTAAATTGTACACATGATTTCAAACAGTGACAGCTCAAATCACTATTATATATACAATTTTATGATATAATATGAATTAATATACTGTAGATTTAGTATTTCTACAGTTAACATTTTGATTATAATACTTATGACAAACACATTTTTCAAATATAAATATAGACTTTCACATTCTTTTTTCAGGACAGGTTCTGTTCAGTTCTTGTTCTGCACATGATCAGTCTGAATGTAGCCCACTATTTTTAAAAGCTTATTTGTTTGTGATCTTATAGAGAAAGTTATACGAGCAACTCTTATTTAAACTAGAAGCAATTATATTGTGTATTAAATAACTTTTTTTATAAATTGACTCGTGATTATAATCATGAGTCACATGATAAGATGCGCGGATTGACGGTCTCAGAAGTGGAGGCAACTGAGACTTGTCCTCCACCACCCGGATTGAGGTCAGTAACCACGCCATCACGAGGACCTAGTGGGAATTGGGCATTCCAAAATTGGGAGAAAAGGGGATTCAAAAAAGAAAATGAAATGGCGAAGTGGTCTTGTGTGATTACTAAACCGTACAAGGCTGCTTTATATAAAAGTCTTCATTCTGCACTTCAGTCAGTGAAGCGTGACGTAGCAGGTTTGTTCAGCACATGTTGAGCAGCGCAGCAATGTTAAATTATGTTTTTCATTTTACAATTCAAATCGTTTTGCTTCATCTTGCCGGACAGCAGAAGATGCATTTGATGGGTCCCAGTTTCCTTCTCTCCCCCTCCATGCAAAACATACTTTCCTTTCAAACTCTATGGGTGTATAAGGGGGGGAAGAGCAGGGGCATTTCTAATTATTTCCAGGTCAGTCTCAGTAATACGGTCTGATGTACTCCGGTGTCTGTTCTGTTTTTCCTGTAGCGCTACACATTGGATTCAAAGATGGCATTGTGTGGCTTGATAATATTGTGTTTTGTGATGTGACAGTTAATCCCGGCTCTGAGACTCATCAGACTTGATACACTATATTCACGTCCAGAAATAGTTTAAACAGAAGCATTAAACAGTGATTAAACTGACTGAAACCACCTGTGCACTAATCGGTATTAACGCATGCATTCCAGCCAATCAGAATAGAGTCTTCAAAAAAAACATGCTTTAATTCTGAATAACAACCTCACATCCAGGGATTAAGTTATATCAGACCGGTTATCTGGATATTGTGAGGCATTATTACTTCTCATTTCACTCTGCCATCTATACAAGCAAGCTAATCAAATCATTTCAAATCAAATCAATATTTCATGTCCATTTATTTATTTTTGCGGTAGGTTGCCATGTAATAAGGAGGATAAAATACTGCTGGTCACGATTGCAAAAAACCCCCAAAAAACATCAAGGTTTATATATACATACGTACACACACACACACACACAAATGTACATTTGTGCATAATTTTGCCCCCAAAATTCTAATTCTAATATAACTAATTCAGTTATTTGTTTGTTTTGTTGAATATATATTTATATATATATATATATATATATATATACACACACACAATAAGAAAAACAATATGATCCCTCTTATTTTTGAAATAAGAAATATCTAGCAGATTCTGCCAGTGTGCGTATTTTGGGAAAGTCACATTTAATATCACACACTAGTTCCTCAACGCAGTCCTTCAGTTCCTGCCAACAACAGACTAGAATACCAGTAGAGGGTCAGCTTTAACTTCTCTGGTTTAGCTGGAGCAAAGCTGTAATGTGATGTATGTGTGTTTCTGTAAGTACTGTACCTGTCCAAACACACCAGCACTAATGGACTGCTGACCGAACACAGATGAGGTGTTGCTGCCAAAAACTGACCGCAAAAGAGAGACAGAGAAATATAATGAACACATTTATTTATATCTGCATCAAATTTCACAGATAAACTACATTACTACAAACAATGTGAGAGGTGCCCATGAGAGCAAAACACACTGTTATGATGCTAGGGTGTTGTGGGTGGTTGCTAGGGAGTTTCTAAGTGTTCTGGGTGGTTGCTACAATCATTATGTAAAAACAGTGCTGTCAATTGATTAAAAATGTTCATCAAATCAATTACATGATGTACCAATTAATTAATCTAATTAGTCACATATGTCAATTATAACTGATTAAGGCCCCCAAATAAAGATAATTTAGTATATAATAATTCTGAACATATTACAGAATTTCCATACAGACAGGGGGCATGATTAATTGTGTAGACGTTTAACATGTTTTTTTTTAATCACACTAAACTAATTTGTTAAATTGACAGCCCTAGTAACTTATAAACATCTGTAACATATTTCATTTAAACTTCACAATTTCCATGATATCTTTAAATGTACTACACACGCACAGACAGGGTTTCATGAGTCTGACAGCTGACGAGTGTGTTAAATAAATCAGACATCGGCTGGCCATTTTTAAACAGAAAATTAATTAGTTTAATTTGCTACAGACTGACCCAGATTGTGGTTGACTGAACGTGCTGTGACCTTTAAACACTCAGGCCATGTTCATCCATCACTCTGACTCATTCAGAAGACAAACAACAGTTTTCTCAAATGTCATTAATTATCCAATATCCGCACATAGCTGTGAAGAAAACGTAGACTGAGGTGAACCACCACATTTACATAATCTCAATTAGCACATTCTTTGAAGTTTAATGTGGCCCTCAAATAATCAGAACATAAACAGCTGTGAATACTCGTCTTTTAGAGTCACTGGGGTCAGGAGTCAACGAGAAGACCACAAAGATGCGAAGCTCAGCGTTTTATAATGTGCAAGACTGCAGCACCAATCGGGAGAGAGGAATTCTGAGAATTCTTTGGAATGGGAAAAATCCTGGCACTCGCACACACACCCTGATACCCACCCTATACTACTGCCATTCATTTGCCACACTACAACACCTGCTGATGGGTTGTAAATTCCAGCACTGAGCCAATCACATTCACTGTCTGAAAACAGCACTACATACAACCCTGAATTTACAAATGCTTCGACTATTTACTAACACATACCTGGTCATACTGTAAATGACTAATCAGTGCATATTATTACAAATAAAAAATTTTTGGTCTTCATTAGAATGTCATAATTTGCTATGCCTCTAAAAACACAAATCTCTCTTTGTCAACTCAGCCCTTCCAAGTGGTCAGACCACTTTTCACCATCCAAGCAATTCCCAAAGAATAAAATTAAGTCCTGTCCTTTGTGTTTAACTTGGAAATACAGTATGTTACATTACAGAAGATAAATAGGTTGCATACACCATTTAATGTTGACTGTAAAGACACTGTGAAGTCAAAATTTAGTTTTGAGGGTTTTAAGCAGATATTTAAAATGAACAGCCATTCTCCTCTGGGAAAAGTGAGCAAAAATATTGATGATATCATCTTGTACGCATGGGCATATACAAATTGTTGTCCAATAAACTGCGCTCTAGAAAGTCCCTTCCCCTAAATGAATATCACAAAGGATGGAATTTATTTTTACATGTGACTTCTATGAAACATGCTATGAAATAGGGCTGCAACTATCGATTATTTTGATAATCACGTAATCTAACGATTATTAGAAGATTATTAGACTATTATTGCAACGATTAATCATTAGCTCTTAACCGATTAGCTCTTAACCTGAATAGCTTGTGCCCAGACTTAAAAGGTTGTATTAAATGTGCTTACTAACAATAAAGAGGACAAAATCATCTTTATGACATTCACTGAATTAAAAGGAAAAAATATTTTTTATTAAGTTTAATTCAGTAAAGAAATTCACTGCAAAACATCATATTGTTATCAAGTGTTTTTGTCTTGTTTTCCATTTAAAATTGTCTAAAAATACTTAAAACAAGATTTAAAGAATTCAACTTTCTCAGTTAACAATGTTTTCTTCTGCTGAACAGCTGCTAAAATAAATGAACCTTGTTTTAAAGGAGTTTTATATATTTATGTTAGAAATCAATCTGAGACTAAATCAAATCATTTTGTTGCGGTGTATAATGATGTGAAGACTCTCTCACCTTTCTGTTCACTTCAATCCATCTTTAACTCACAAAAAGACAATCTCTCTCTTAATAATAAAGCTGCGTATTGCCAATGTTCTTCACGATAAGAAACACACAGTGACACATATATTATGATTCAATAAGTCGTAAGTCATCACGTTATAATCTAGCTGCATTAAGCGTGCGCTCGAGGGATGAGCGTCCCATGACAGAATGTGCGCATCAATCGGTGCAGTTTCAATCTCTCCCCCTTAAATCGGGACATTCACCCAACTCATAGAAGAGGTGCTGACCGCACAGAGTTTATAGATAATTACATGATCTGCTTCTGTATTATTTGAACTTTAATAATGCTGTAATGCATGAAATATATTTGCATTTAAGATGTAACGCCGGGGTATTTACTTTAAAGACCTCCGGCTCCACATATTCCACAACAAGAGTGCTTCTGTATTATTTGGTATTTTTTTATAATTCCCTCATACTTTGTGATCTCATCACCTGAAGCTGTTTGGAAAGTTTAGAGTGCATCTGGACTGTGAACCGTGTAATTCTTCCTCTCCTCAGTCAATCATGAACTGCATCACTACTCTCGCGCGCCATCATGACATCAAACTACTATTCAACAACGAAAATTTTTGTTGACAATTTTTTTTGTCGACGCTGTCAATAACGTCAACTTAACATTTCAGTCCTACTATGAACTCTATGAAAACTGTAGAAGTGGGATTTGATTTCCTCCATCAGGAATGGATTGGATATTGAGAGTGGTCTCTATATGGTCTCTATAAAGATGGTTGGAAAATAAGAGGGCTTGGTGACGAGAGCTGGAAAGGAAACCATTTCAGAAGTGGAGCAAGTTATTATGCTTTGATGAAACCGATTATGAAGACAAAAATGTATAAATTTGGGATAACGTGCACCAATCCTTCAAAGTAAATAGGGTCCAATTTTATTTTATATTGACATTAAGTGTCTTGATCAAGGACACTTGGCCCATGATGTGATCCTGGATAGGACTGAACTAGCAACCTTCCAATTAACAGTCCTAAGAATTACTTCACCACATAACCCTATGCATCAAGTAACATTTAAGATGTAATTGTATTATTAAAAATGTCTGCATATCCTGTTAGAATAAACTAGACTGCCAATCATTTGTGAAAGTAAGCAACACTGATTAGACCGGTCCCCAAAAACCCACCTGATGGTTGTCCAAAACTGAATTCAGATGAGGGTGCTGTTGTTGTGTTGCTTTCAAACACAGAGCCCTGCCCAAAGCCTGAGCTGGGCTGTCCAAAGCCAGGAGCGCTGCTCTGACCAAAGAGTCCTGTGCCAGTGTTGGCCACAGTACTGGTGGCACTGGCTGCAAAGGAGAAGGAACTGGCACTGTTGGCACTTGAGGACCCGAAGAGTCGTCCTCCATTGCTTGAGTCAGAAGTGGTGACGGCCGCAGTCAGCTGCCCAAATCCAGAACCAGCACTAAATGACTGCTGACCAAATTTGAAGCCGCTAGAAGAGCCAGAGGCTGCAGGTTGGCCGAAACCAGTACTGGGAGTCTGTCCAAAAGCCGGTTTGCCAAAGCCAGATGTGGTAGAATTGGCCACAAAGGCAGTAGATCCAAATCCTGTTGTTGGAGCAGCGGAAGTGGGCTGGCTGAACACTGGTGTAGGAGCTGTGCTGGTGGTACTGGATGCTGTTGGGGTAGACGTAGTGGAGGAAGCCACTGTACTGGTGACTGGTGTAAGACTGATGGCTCCCAGCGTTAAACTGTCTGTAGCGCCCGATGGTGGGGCAAAGATTGAACCTGGTGTGTCTGAAGTTGGAGCTGAAAATGGGGTGGTTGCTGGGGACTCTTGGGGTGCAAGGATGGGTGTGAGAGTGGTGGTTCCTTCAGGTGCAGGATCAGAGACAGGTTCCACTGCAGGGGGTTCGGTGACAGGCAGCGGCCTGGCTAGTGGGGTAACTGAAGGTGGAGGCGAGACTTCAGGGGCCAGTATGGGAGGAGTTGGGGACTTGTTTGAAGGTGCTACATTGTTCTCGGTACTGGCGGGTTGGAAGGGAATGGCACCTTCATTTGCAGACACAATTGATGGGGTGCCTACAACTGGGTGTTCAGGACTTGGTCCTGCAGGAGGTGCCTTAGCTTCAGCCTCAGAGGAGGGAACAGGCTCAATTGATGAAGTAGCCTCTAGTAGTAGAGACTTTGGTGGAACAGTTATTGTAGTTTCTGGAAGGGGTGCTCGGAGAAGACTATCAAACGAGGGGGCGGCTGATGGAAAGGAAGATGTCTGCGGAATTGAGAAAGCTGGTTTGGTTGATGGAGCTGTTCCCTCCTGTGATTTAAACACGAATGCAGACCCTTGTGGCGTAGTTGTCTTTGGAACCTCTACTGGGGCACCTGCAGGTTCAGATGAACCTGCACTTTCTCCAGGGTTCATTTGAGCAGAATGAAACATGAATCCAGTAGATCCATTGCCAGGTGGTGCAAAGCTGAAACTTAAGGTGGGTTTGGACGCTTCCTTTACTTCATCACTTTGGCCCACTCGTAAACCAGAGAAAGAGCCAAGAGTCTCTCCAGCATTGCCCTGGGCTTTAGGAGCCTGATGGAGTTTAGGAGGCTCAGTCACACTAGGAGGAGGTGTGGAGGAGTTAGCGGTCTGTGCAGGAGATGCCAACTTGGGAGTAAAGGAAAAAAGCTCTTCAGATCCTGCTGATCCAAACGGTATCTTTGATCCTGTACTGCCGGCAAACGAGAACTTGCCTGGTAAGCCAGAACTCTTGGCTATTTGCAAACAGAGAACAAAAAGCAAGAAACTTAAAAATAATGGTATGACCAATTGGCCATTGGTATGGCACTTCTAGAGTTTTGTTAATTCTTTTATAATTATTATTAAAGCAGTTTTTATGACCTTATTTTAACTAAGCAAATAATGGAATATTTGTGCATCTTAAAATGTCACACCACAGGATCATTTAGTGAAGGCAAAAAGGTGATTAAAAGTAATAGTGATCAGACACAGGATCCAAAACATAGAATTACCCTTATACATTCATATGAAGTTGAACCTAAAAACTTGATGTTTATATATATATATATATATATATATATATATATATATATATATATATATATGGTCCATGGACAAGTAATGCATCAACTACCCATTAGCGGACCTAGAGTTCAATAATAATATAAAGTTAGTAAAATCTCTAAATTAGATAAGACACATGGAGATATAGACAATACCTTGAGTGTTACTAGCATCCAGTGATTGAGAACTACTCATGAAACTGAACCCTGATGATCTGAGAAAGAAAAGCTTCAGTTAAATGCATTAACCACATACTGTTGTTCTTATTCATGCATAAACAGAAATAGGCATGTTTGAAATCTCATTTCAACAGTCCAGTATTATACTATATTAGGGCTGCATGATAATAATGAAATGATAATCATGATTATTAATCTGTCATTCAAGAAAACATTTTTTTTTCTTGAATGAGGGCTGTCCCATTTGAAGAAAAAATTTCCTCAAATATTAAAATAAAAAAACAGAATGTAGGAGTGAACGATTTGTACAAAAATTGATTATCTAAAAAAAAAAAAAAAAAAAAAAAAAAAAAGTTACATTTGACATTATATTACTGTGATATGATAAACATACAACAACAAAAAAAGTGTAATTTCTTTCAACCAAAATTAAACCATGTTTTTCCCGTGCTTTACTGCAAACACCTTTCTAAAAAGGGTGTTCATTTTTGAGTCTTCTAAAACAAACCAAAGTAAATAAATAAAGCAGCGAAACAGAGGGAGGGAAAACATCACGATCGCATTGCATCTGTCTCCTTTGTAAAAATTAACATTGTCGTGAAGACTAATCATTTATTTAAATAAATCACAGCCTTTGCGGTTTTATAATCGCACTGGGTCAAATCGCAATTTCAATTTAACTTCGGTTAATCGTTCAGCCCTCAAATAAAGTACGATTACATTAAACAACAGCTCTATTGATTTACAATTGATGTAAAATACAAACTAGAAAATTATTCCTTTTGACCAAAATTAAGTCATGTTTTTACCCATGCCTCACTGCCAGTTAGGGCTGCAAATAACAATTACTTTGATAATAAATTAATCTAACCATGTTAGAGCTTGTGCCCGACTTAAAAGTTTGTATTAAATGTGCTTACTAACAATAGAGGACAAAATATCTTTTTTTAAAATACCTCTAAATGATATTCACTGAATTAAAGTGAAAAACTACTTTATTAAGTTGGTTATCAAGTGTTTTTGTCTTGTTTTCCATTTAAAATAGTCTAAAAATACTTAAAACAAGAAACATTTACTTTAGAAGCAACATATAAGCTATTTAGACTTGAGAATGTGTCTTGAATAGAAGTATATTTGGTATATAAGTGTATTTTTACACTTGGTTAAACTTCTGTGAGTGCAGTAAAGACAAAATATAATTATATTCAAGATCTATTCTCTAAAAGCAAGTCTAAATATCTGATATGATTCTTCTCAGGTGAATGCATCTTTTTTAAAGAATGCATCTTTAACCTGTTGATGAACGCCCCCTTTTTGAGCACAAAGCATGAAAATGACATCCCTGAACTTAAATGGTTGTATTTACGGGACCCTTTGGAGTATGGACACAGTTGTAGTATCTTTTGAAAGAAAACACTTTGGGCTTTCTTTTCAGAATTAATGTTGTTATTTTTTTTTAAGTTAGAGAAGCTGAAGTTTATAGTAATGGAAATATTTTGTGCTGAACATGTTTTTATAATCTAAAAAGACAACCCAGAAAAACAATGTTCTCAAATCCACAAGTCTAAAGAAGTTATGTTTCAAATTTGAAGATGATCTCAATAAATGAGGTTCCTGCAGCTTTTTTCTCTGTAAAATCACTGGCGGTGTACAGAGTAAAATTAAGTCTCCGCCTTTCAAGACGGCACAAAATCTGACGGCACTGCTCGACTATTATGAATAAAACTAAAGACTTTGGAGACGGGCTGGTTTTGTTTATGAGACTCTAATATATCAGATCATATACAGTTTTACAACATGAATGCTGCTCAGATTGCAGTTTGTTGAAGAACGATGATGAAGGCGAGATCTCGTGTAAACAATATTTCTCACGTTTATCATTTTATTGACAAAAAGTGCTATTGGATGTTTGTCATTGAACGCTTGTCATGACCATTGACCAAAGTGTGTTGAACTGGATTCATCTGGCGATCGTGTTTTCATAATAAAGGTTTGAAGTCCCGTTTTGATGTTGCATGTTTTCATTTGTACTCCTGCACAAATAACTCAATTGCTGTTTCTGGAGGATTGCTATCGTGAAACCGAGATCGAATATCAATGTTGAACCCTTTGACCTTTGACAAGATGTATCATTTGTTAACATTAATTACATTTATAGACGGTAAATTATATATTAAATGTAAGCAGAGTGATGTCAGCACTAAGTGCGGGGGGAGTTTGTATCAACAGGTTAAGAAAGCTGTGTATTGCCAATGTTCTTCATGATAAGAAACACACAGTGACACATATATTATGATTCAATAAGTCGCGAGTCAACACATTATAATCTAGCAGCATTAAGCGTGTGTGCTCGAGGGATGAGCGTCCCATAATCTCTCCCCCTTAGATCGGGACATTCACACAACTCATAGAAGAGGTGCTGACCGCACTGAGAAATGCCAGTTTCAGAGTTTGTAGTTATTTACATGATCTTCTGTATTATTTGAACTTTAATAAAGCTGTAATGCATGAAATATATCTGCTTTTAAGATGTAACGACGGGGTGTTTCCTTTAAAGAGCTCCAGCTCCACTTATTCCACAACAAGACTTTAGAGTGCATCTGTGATCTGTGTAATTCTTCCTCTCATCAGTCAGTCGTGAACTGCAGTGCTGCTCTCATCATTACAGTTTAATGTGATCTCATGTTACCTTAAATTAGATCAAACGACTATTCAACAACAAACATTTGGACAATTTTTTATTATCAAAAAATAGTTTCAGTCCTACTTACAATAGAAAGAGCTACTCTGCAGGATGTTTGCTATCCCTTGAGTTCTTGATTTTTTTATTATTATGATTATTATGTTTAAAATACGCTTAATGGTGCCTATATTATATAATATAATATTAAAAAACATGAAGATTACCGAAGAAACTGGTGTCACTATGAAACAATTGATAAAAAAAAAAAGATAAATCCCAGAGGTGTTGATTATATGTTTAACTCACGAAGAGAATGAGAAAGCCTTTGAATTTTTCTCGTTGACAGATGAAGCACCACCTGCGTCAGGTTTACCTGCTCCACCTGTAACAGAACAAAACACAAACCATGTATTGAACATATGTAGATATCAGACTGTGAAACATTAAACATTCTTGCTTATGATTTAGTAAATGACATTTTAAAGTCTATAAAAAACCTGAAGACTCACCAAACACAAAACTCGCTGCAGAGGTTTGAGCCACCCCTGCCAGTGGCGCTGAAACCTTTAATGCTCCCTGAAAAGAATTTTGCAAGTGAAAACAGTGATTATACAAACAACAGATATCTAAAAGAGGAGCTGAGACACAACACTCAGTCTAGGAGATTTTCAACCTTCCAAACATGGAATTCCATTGAAAAGCAGGTTTCATTCAGCTGATGGAACTTAAGATGGTTATTTAGTATTTCACATCTCTGGTTCTAGATGTTGCAATTGGTTGTTTTAGTATATGTTGAGATTGGAGATCACGTCATGTTCTAGTTAAAGTGATGGGGTGTTCTCATGTTCAAGGAGATGTTTTAGGTGTTTGTTATGTTCTAATAGATGTGTTGAGACTGGTGTTTTTTTGTCATGTTACAGATCAGTAGTTCCCACATTTTTCCTTGAAACAACACATATACGGCAAAACATATGCCGATAGAAAAGCTTGATGGCATCAGCAACAGTAACTAAGGGAATTGGTCATCTCTCTTATAGGTCTTATAAAGCACTATTATCCAAAGCTGTGAGAAATGCAAAAATAATGAAGTATAACAAGTGATAAAATCATTTCAACTATGTTTAGAACACGCATTCCTTGCCATGAGGCGGGATTTTGCATAACCGCAGTGGACACATATCTGCTGGTCCTGGTTTATCATGTTGGTGATTATCTATGCAGAGGCCAGCAGCCGCTTGATGGTCTCATTATTAAATGTTAACATGTCAACGAAGTTTGCAGTTTCAGAAATTCTATACATTTTTAAGATCTAAGAAATAATTATTTTTTATTAAAATCACTTTGTGCGCTTCATTCTCATACAGTTGTGCAAAGATGCTCTGGTTGGTAGAGCCATGGTGTCAAGGTCACATTGAGTTAGACGAAGACACTGACATGCTGTCTTACTGGTATAGCGCATTTTATGCATCTTTGGCCACCTCAAAGCATATGAGGCTCAGTGCCCCCTTGTGAACTCTGGCATCCCCCAAAAGGGATCCACTGCACTAATTGTTGGTATTGGTGTTTGGTGTCATGTTCCAGTAGATGTTGCGATTGGTGTCTGTTCTTATCGTGTTACAGAAGATGTTGCAGATTGGAGTTTGTTATCATTTTCAAGTAGGTGTCGTGACTGGATCGGTTCACATGTTCCTTACTTTAGTGGCCTCCGCAGTAGCCAGAACCTGCTGAACAACTTGAGCTGCTGGTGCTGGAACAGATGAGCTACAGAAACACACATAAACTCATCTTAATACATATAATATCACTGATACCATGATATGCATTTATACAGCAGAACTGCATCTTCAGTTTCATGATGTCTATGATAATGTTAGGTACACCACACAAACCCCTGCCCAGTGCCATGATTTCTAAATCTTATGAACACCTTGCAAGAATTTAGTTTATAGTCTTATAGTTTTTAATTTTATTTTCAAGAACTACTAATTATTTACCAGGATATTTAGGCATTACTATTTCTATTTTAAATGAGCATTACAAAATTCCAGGTTTTCCAGGATTTGACAGTATATAAATATCTATTTGTTTATCTCAAAGAATGTAAGAAACCGCAGCATATAAGATCTGCTCTTAAATTAACAAGCTTTTTATGTCCAGCCATGAACAACATTACTTTGGCTCATGGCACAAGAATTCAAATGATTCACATACATCACAACACTGCTTTCAGTATCACAAAGAGCAACAATTCCCAATGACTCTAAACAGACTGAAGAATTCATTTCTGTAATTTATTAAATATTAATGCATGAGGGATGCTGGGACCGCTCAGATAAATGGCTATTACTCAGAGATGTATACTATACCAAATTGATGAGACTCAAGTGTGTGTGTATATGAATCAATATCTGATGTTTTGTGGTGAATTCTGCCTGTTCATCACACAGATCAGAGACAGTAAGTGATATGAGAGCATGATGTTCATGTGAAAGTGTGCTGCGGAGACGCACGCACGCACGCGCAAACACACAAACAACCGACAGTCATGTGATTATGAAGAGCAGTAACTGGAGCAGAGGAAAAGGAGGAGAGATGATAAACAACTCAAGCGGACCAATCCCTGTGACCTCATTAAGTCAGTCACTTGACCAAAACACAACAAACCAAACCTCTTACATCACAGAAGTGTGTGTGTGTGCTGCATATATTGTGTGACAGTAGAAATTCTGCTGTACTGTTTACACCACACAGGGTATCTGCACATTTTTTAACAGCAAATTTAATAACTTTTAAGACCTTTTTAAGTCCTCTAAAAGGAAAATTTAAGACTTTACCTCAACAAAAAAAAAAACAGGAAAATGTTCAGCGCAACAACACAGAATGATGTGTTGTGGTACAACTCACCAGAGCCACGCTCAAGACAGGTCAAAGGGACGCGAAAACTTTTATACCAAGTGCTGATTCACCTTACAACCCTGACATGGTTGACTATGTATAAACTATCAGCTTTTAAGGTACTTCAGGTAATTTCTAAATTCTGGCCCCTCATGGCAGTTTGAAAAAGACATGGAAGACAGCCCCAGGACATTACAGAAGCCCACAAATACACAAAAGTTAAAGTATTCGTCATACTTGATCTAAATTATGGGTAAATGTGGCTGCCAAATAGCCTTGAGCTGGGTTTGGGGGTTCTCCCCCAAGAAAATGTTATTCAGGGTCTGATAGTGTTTTCCATGTCATTTCAGACACAGATAAATGCAAGCACATTCAATAATCTATGCATAGACCTAATGAATGAAGATCCAGTCAGACAACTGTAGGAAAGATCAGGATCAGAAATTTATTTAAAAGTGCTTTGTTCAGCAACTACTTTCAGTACTTCCAATATGGTCAATAATGGGATTAATGCCAATCTGGCAATCCAAAGATATACATATATAACAGTATACAAACAGAATAGCATGAAAACAGTCATGCTTACATGGGATGACAAATAGTGAAACACCTTCGGACTTCCCTATAAAGCTTTTATCCAATGCGACTTACAGTTGCTATATATATGTCAGAGGTCGCACGCCTCTGGATCAACTAGGGGTTAAATGTCTTGCTCAGGGACACATTGGTGTCTCACAGTGGATTCAAACCCGGGTCTCTCACACCAAAGACATGTGTCTTATCCATTGCGCCATCACCACCCCACCACAAAACAATAATTCATAAAGTTCGAAAAGGTTGAAGCGATGTACAAGCAGTACAGCCCACTGCAAGTGTTTGCAGTGGGCTGTTTACAATAATCTCGCGTCATAAAAGCATTATATCAAGTACATTCTCAGACTCAGCCGAACGCACAAACGTTCTCCTTCGTGAGCATGAGTGTGCGGTTAAAAACTAGCGTAGAGCGCCATCTGCAAAAACTAAGCTCAGAATCAATTCGCAAAGCATTAGGAAAAAATTGAAATCAATCCAAGAATCGCAATGAATCGATATATTGTCCCAAATATTCATTAGGAAATAACATTTCAAAGCATTTTAAATGTTACTTTGATAGTCTTACCTTAAAATGCTCCAGCAAGTCTTCTGCCGTTGAGTGGCCCAAAAACTGAGAACCAAGATAGCGAGACATGACAATCGGGGTGCCGATCTCGTCGGTTGACCAATGTCTGACGTGCAAGTCCAACGGTTTAGTTTTCGTTGTTGTGTTCATGGACTCATCGAACATTATGATGAAAGCGTCCTTGTTTGCCCGTGAAATTAGTTCCTTCTTTAGGTATGGGGCAACACCAAATCGTGCTAAATATGCGGTTTTGTCCCTTCCACACGTGAACGTACTCGCACACTCTGAGTCAGGGAACATTGCTTGAAAAACTAGGTGGATGTCCTCATTTGAGGTGTACGAGTGGTGGCACAGTATTTCGGCTTTAAGTGTAGCTACATTCGCAAAGCTGCCGAAGGCATTGCTTGAAGTGGACGGCCTTGTGGAAGGCTGAAAGGTCGAAGTGCTCGATGAGAACATTATGGGCAAACTACTTGCCTGCGACGACACATACTTCTATGCTTTCATGTGTGAATCGAGCGCTATGTGGCCCATTGACCCCAACTGTATCGTCTTTTTACATAAAGCACACCTCGCTTCATGATTACTGGCTGTTTTCTTCAGCCACCCCCGATACTTTTTGTCCTCCAACCAATTGTCATTAAACAAACATTTGCCCATGCTTGCGATTTCGCAAAATGCCGTGGTGGCGAACCATCAACGGAACGCATTCATCAATCACTTACTCGTATGTCACCTATGGAATGATGCAGGTTGCACCCACGAAGTGCTGCCCCCAAATGTTGCGCTGGTCAAATTGCGGTTGAAAAATAAATAAAAATGACGAGACGGACATGAAATTTAACATCCCACATGAAATTTAAGACCTCCTTATGGAAAATTCCAGAATTCAAGACATTTTCAGACCTTACAAATCAAAAATTTTATTGAAGACGTTTCAAGACTTTTTAAGGACCCGCGGGGACCCTGCCACAGTATATCCACTATTTAAAAATGTCTGACACCTGGTAGAAAACTTCTCCTGTCTACTCGGCAAACCATGTCAAAGATAAGCACTTCCAGTGTAGGCAGCTTTAGTAATTATGAAGAATTATCTACATTAGATTATAATTTAGTTTTTATGTGCCGTTCACATATGATGCAGACACATTGTAACTGTAGGTTGTTTACAGTTGCCAAGCAATGTTGCAAATTGTCATTTTAATATAGAATTCAACTGATGTGAGGTAAAAGATGAGCATATATCGGCTATTTCACAAAAGCCCTGAATGTGGCCTAAATCACAGCCATGATGATGATATTCAGAACAACAGTACTCTTGCTTGTGATATTGCTGAAATATCTTGCGATATTCATACAATTTTGTGTAAAAATGTCTTGCCCAGAAGGTCAAGTCAAGAGTAATGCACTGAAGAATAGTCTTCCACCAGTGTTGTGAGTATTGTAATTACAATGTAATTAATTACATTAATCTAATTACTTTAATACAAGTAGTGCTGCCATAATATTTTAAATTAATGTAATCAGATTACAATTCCTGATTTACAAAGTTAATCACTTTTAAAGTGCATTATTATGTAAAACATATTTCTTAAATAATATAATTTAAATTATAGACTAGTTCAATTAAAAACATGAATTTTCCCTATACAGAGGATGAATGTTTTCCATGCAAACTGTCTAACAGCTAAAACACAACATGCTGATAAAAGCACCACCATAAAAAAGATAATCAAAAATATGTAAAAAAAAAAAAAAAAAAAAAAAAGAAAGATCAAATATGACATCATTAAAACTCTAATATAAAAAGAAACAAATGCATGTGCTGTGTGTGTTTCCTTAGGCGGAGCTCTGGACAGTTAATAACGCATGAATCTGGGTTAAAGTTACATACGACACACTGTCTTGTGCATTCACACATATGAGTCACACTGCTTACATGCAACACAACACAAAAACACACATACAAGAGGCATCATATACACTTTAACTACACATCTGACAACACCAAACAGACTCCGTAAGAAATGATTCTCAAAACTCACACGTATAACACACAATCACTGCACTACACTGAACACAATTACACAGCACCACATGGTATTCATTTTCACGTAAACATATTTATTCACGATTTTCACGTAACATTTTTTCCCTTATTATACACTTTGGGATCACAATAAATCATTAGTGTCTTCAGTTCATTGTACAGTAATCAAGAACCTATGCATTTTGATTGGTTTTCAATATGGGTAGAAAATGATCAGATGAACAAAATAAGGGTACAGTTTTTTTTTAGTACAGGTTAACACACATACAGTGAGGGGAAAAAAGTATTTGATCCCCTGCTGATTTTGTAGGTTTGCCCACTGACAAAGAAATGATCAGACTATAATTTTAATGGCATGTTCATTTGAACAGTGAGAGACAGAATAACAACAAAAAGATCCAGAAAACACATGTCAAAAATGTTATAAATTGAATTGCATTTTAATGAGGGAAATAAGTAATTGACCCCTCTGCAAAACATGACTTAGTACTTGGTGGCAAAACCCTTGTTGGCAATCAAGAGGTCAGACGTTTCTTGTAGTTGGCCACCGGGTTTGCACACATCTCAGGAGGGATTTTGTCCCACTCCTCTTTGCAGATCTTCTCCAAGTCATTAAAGTTTCGAGGCTGACGTTTAGCAACTCGAACCTTCAGCTCCCTCCACAGATTTTCTATGGGATTAAGGTCTGGTGACTGGCTAGGCCACTCCAGGACCTTAATGTGCTTCTTGAGCCACTCGTTTGTTGCCGTGTGTTTTGGGTCATTGTCATGCTGGAATACCCATCCATGACCCATTTTCAATGCCTTGACTGAGGGAAGGTGGTTCTCACCCAAGATTTGACGGTACATGGCCCCGTCCATCCCTTTGATGCGTGAAGTTGTCCTGTCCCCTTAGCAGAAAAACACCCCAAAGCATGTTTCCACCTCCATGTTTGACGGTGGGGATGGTGTTCTTGGGGTCATTGGCAGCATTCATCTTCCTTCAAACACGGCGAGTTGAGTTGATGCCAAAGTGCTTGATTTTGGTCTCATCTGACCACAACACTTTCAGCCAGTTCTCCTCTGAATCATTCAGATGTTCATTGGCAAACTTCAGATGGACCTGTACTTGTGCTTTCTTGAGCAGGGGGACCTTGCGGGTGCTGCAGGTTTTCAGTCCTTCACAGCATAGTGTGTTACCAATTGTTTTATTGGTGACTATGGTCCCAGCTGCCTTGAGATCATTGACAAGATCCTCCCATGTAGTTCTGAGCCGATTCCTCACCATTCTCATGATCATCGCAACTCCACGTGGTGAGATTTTGCATGAAGCCCCAGACCGAGGGAGATTGACAGTTCTTCTGTGTTTCTTCCATTTGTGAATAATTGCACCAACTGTTGTCACCTTCTCACCAAGCTGCTTGGCGATGGTCTTGTAGCCCATTCCAGCCTTGTGTAGATCTACAATCTTGTCCTTGACATCCTTGGACAGCTCTTTGGTCTTGGCGATGGTGAGGAGTTTGGAAGCTGATTGATTGATTGCTTCTGTGAACAGGTGTCTTTTATACAGGTAACAAGCGGCGATTAGGAGCACTCCCTTTAAGAGTGTCACCTGGGAGCCAGAAATCTCTGATTGAGAGGGGGTCAAATACTTATTTCCCTCATTAAAATGCAATTCAATTTATAACATTTTTTAAATGCATCTTTCTCGATTTTTTTTGTTGTTGTTATTCTGTCTCTCACTGTTCAAATTAACCTACCATTCAAATTATAGACTGATCATTTCTTTGTCAGTGGGCAAACCTACAAAATCAGCAGGGGATCAAATACTTTTTTCCCTCACTGTATTGTTTATGTCTTGTGTCTATACTTTTGAAAAGGTGAGTATTTTAACATTTACAGATTAAACCCCATTGACTTCCATTGTAATCATTTTCAAAAATTATATGAAAAATTATAATTTCGTTATTTTACTAACCCAACTAATGACTCGTCGGCGCTTTATCAGTAGGTTGCACAACACTTTTTTTTTTTTTAGCTTTCACTTAAGAAGTGTTGTGTACTATTTATTTTAATATCTCTCTTTACATAAATACTATTTTCCACTTAAAAACTATAATTTCATTATTTTACTCACTGATGAGCAAAAGGTCGAGGCAGAAATGACCATGTACCTGCAGGAAATGGCCATTGATGGGGAAGAGGACCCGCTGACTTGGTGGAAAACGAACGACAAAAGGTTTCCGTTCATGGCAAGATTAGCACGGAAATATCTGTGCATATGTGCTACCAGTACTCCATCAGAGCGGGTCTTCAGCACAGCGGGTAGTGTAGTTACTCCAATCCGCAGCTTATTAAAACCAGATAAAGTGAATATGTTGGAATTTCTGGCCAGAAACATCGAAATTTAAACATGGTCTATGGTGAAAGATATTAGACTTCTTTACGCATTTTTCGCCATCCGTTACGTGAGCTATTCGATTTTGCATATTATTTTTTAAACGTTCATTTGTGTAGTTCATATGACCACTTTACAATATTTCAATAACATAATTTATTTTGTAGCCTGTGCTGAAGTTAATTGTGCTGCTAATTATAAGTGAAATGTTAATGCCGAGTTTCGGTCTGAGTGTTGTTCCCGTTTTCTTGTTCTTTATTTGTTGTTCTTCTATGTTTTAATAAATGTGTTATTCATATTCACCTTGTTTCTTTCATTTGATTTGACATTATGGATTTATGGCCAAGGAAAGTTTTCTTTAAAAGTATTAACCAGACAAAAGTTATTTGACGTTCGCTGGTCTGGGTTTATCTTAAACTGCCGCTTCAGTGTATACAAGAGCTATGTGACAATGAGCAAGATTTTCTGAGACACTACAACTACTAATAATTCATTAATAAAGGCTATTTTCTTGTAGCCTACAACATAAAATATTTTAATCTAAATGTACAGTGTAAGACATGTAAAAAAAAGACAAGAAGCTAACAAGATCAATATTTGTGCAGCCTGCCTGACACGGTATTTTCACAGACTAACACGTCACGTCTCTGGCATATACTACAGTATTTAAAATAGCATATATGCATTAGTTATATTCTCAATTTAATTTACAGAGCAATCCCTGCAAAGTTTTTAGGTTAACTATCGAAGAGACTAGGATTAGTGAGTCACACTAGCAAGACTTGCAAAAGGGGGCGTGGCATCACGATGGTGGCTCTACATCGTGATGTTGGTCAGCCATCACGATGGACGATGATATCGTCCATCGGCACAACCCTAGTTTACGACATCAAACATTTGAACTATTTAAGCAGTGTCAGTGATCACTCCGGAGACTGCACACAGTGGAAATGAACATTTTGTGGAGGATTCAGTTATCACATGTAGGTTATAATAACTTTAGTGCTGTTTTATGGTCGGATGAGGGTGCGGTCCACCCATGGTTGTCTCATCACTGCAACCAGAAACGCTATCTTTAAACTATTTCTGAGTTTAAAGATACAAAAAAACATTAATCAATTGATTGATGTACGCATTATGAATTTTTTATTAAATGCATATAGTTTTCATTAAATCATTATGAACATAAATATAAAAATGATTTATTGTAGTAATATTCAATTTATCAAGCAAAAAAATATTATTGTTGTTATGATTATTATTTTCCTACATGTAAGATTAAAATATGTGATGAAGTTGTCACTGTGTCAGCTCCAGCAGTGTTCTCTCCAACACAGTGTATATGTCAGAATCCAAATTCATTCACTCATTTATTGAAGGATTACATGGATTTGTAAATTAAAAAAAAGCTAAAATGTGACTAAAATTATAAAAAAAAAACTAGGTCCCTGCATAATTAACAGCATTAGATGAGAGAGAATTCCTTTCATATGGAAAAAAATAAATAAATAAAAAATAGAAATACACCCATATGAATAGATATTTAATAAAAATTGGATAGAGAGCTTTTGAACCAGGATCGAAATCTATATCAATACCCAGCCCTGGGGGTCCTGGGCATCTCATTGTGTATTGACGCTGACTATCACCCCTGGAGTCGTGAGTTTGAATCCAGGGTGTGCTGAGTGACTCCAGCCAGGTCTCCTTAGCAACCAAATTGGCCCGTTTGCTAGGGAGGGTAGAGTCACATGGGGTAACCTCCTCGTGGTGGTGATTAGTGGTTCTCACTCTCAATGGGGCGTGTGGTGAGTTGTGTGTGGATCGTGGAGAGTAGCATGACCCTCCACATGCTGCGAGTCTCCACGGTGTCATACACAACGAGTCACGTGATAAGATGCATGGATTGACTGTCTCAGAAGCAACTGAGATTTGTCCTCCACCACCCCGATTGAGGCGAGTAACCGTGCCACCACGAGGACCTACTAAGTAGAGGGAATTGGGTATAAACACACCTCAGATCAGCTCATGTGAAGGGCATCATCATGATGAGATGCTCACTGTAAACACACACACACACACACACACACACACACAATCCTCCCATCAGACTATAATCTGACCCTGTAGACGACCTCATGAGAGTTTGACCTCAATTCAGCCGCAGAGAAAGATTTCTCTGGCCATGAATCAATTTAGAGTAGCTTCATAACACACTCACACACACACACAAACACACACTAAATAACTCAGAGCTCAAACATAGACAGACGTGAGATATTCTGAGACAAGTCTGGACATGTGCCATTACAAACTACCAATACAAGCGATTCAGATGAGAACAACAACCATTTTAAGTGTTAGTTTGAGTAAAAATTAGTTCAGGCTGAACTTATGCAGTCGTTTAACTACTCAAAAGTAGTTCATGATATCAATGTAACTAAACTCGGTTCATTGCTTCATGTCATCTACACACACAGGTGAGACGAGCTCAAAAGATGCTCATTGCAACACTCTATAGTATTAGCACTATGGAGCCATGTGCTTTTTTGACAATGTTTACAAATCTAATACTCTAACCATCACATTATCCACAAAGAACATATGCTGATGTGAGTTAAACCACTGGACACCGGAAATGAAAAAAAAAACGTCAACGTTCAGGAAAAAGGTCTATAATGGGAGCATGTAATTTCTGCTGTGAGGTCACTGCCACAGTGTGTCAACTGTACTGCAGAACATGTCCAGAGCATACTTTACCCCATAATCAAAGGAAAGAAATAATATTTTGCTTCAGGAAAATTAAGCTTATGTTTAGGACCAATGTGATATTTTGTATTGTAAGATTACTTTCATGACAATTAAACACATTTCCCCAAATTCTCATTACCATAATGTGATAAAAAAAAAGATTTATTTACATTTTTAAGTATTCATACATCATTGTAATATATATAAAACAATTGAATTTTTGTATACAAAATAAAATATAATCTAATATTAAAAATGTATACATACAGTGCATCTGGAAAGTATTCACAAAGCTTCACTTTTTCCACATTTTGTTATGTTAGTCTTATTCCAAAATGGATCAAATTCATTATTTTCCTCAATATTCTACAAACAATACCCCATAATGACAACATGAAGTTTGTTTGAAATCTTTCTGCAAAATCTGCAAATTTATTGAAAAGAAAAAAGAAAAAAAAAGAAAACTGTCGGTGCACAGCCATTTTCAGATCTCTCCAGAGATGTTCAATCAGGTTCAACTCTGGGCTCTAGCTGGGCCACTCAAGGACATTCACAGAGTTGTCCTGTAGCCACTCCTTTGTTATCTTGGCTGTGTGCTTGGGGTCGTTGTACTGTTGGAAGATGAACCTTCGCCCCAGTCTGAGGTCCAGAGCGCTCTGGAGCAGGTTTTCATCAAGGATGTCTCTGTACATTGCTCCATTCATCTTTCCCTCGATCCTGACTAGTCTCCCAGTTCCTGCTGCTGAAAAACATCCCCACAGCATGATGCTGCCACCACCATGCTTCACTGTAGGGATGGTATTGGCCAGGTGATGAGGTTTCCTCCACACATGACGCTTGCCATTCCTGGCCAAAGAGTTCAATCTTTGTTTCATCAGACCAGAGAGTCCTTCAGGTGCCTTTTGGCAAAATCCAGGCAGGCTGACATGTGCCTTTTACTGAGGAGTGGCTTCAATCTGGCCACTCTACCATACAGGCCTGATTGGTGGAGTGCTGCAGAGATGGTTGTTCTTCTGGAAGGTTCTCCTCTCTCCACAGAGAAACACTGGAGCTCTGTCAGAGTGATCATCAGGTTCTTGGACACCTCCCTGAATAAGGCCCTTCTCCCCCCATCGCTAAGTTTGGCCATGTGGCCAACTCTAGGAAGAGTCCTGGTGGTTCCAAACTTCTTCAATTTACGGATGATGGAGGTCACTGTGCTCATTGGGACCTTCAATGCTGCAGACATTTTTCTGTACCCTTCCCCAGATCTGTGCCTCGATACAATCCTGCCTGAGGTCTACAGACAATTCCTTGGACTTCATGGATTGGTTTGTGCTCTGACATGCACTGTTAACTGTGAGACCTTACTTAGACAAGTGTGTGCCTTTCTAAATCATGTCCAATCAACTGAATTTACCACAGGTGGACTCCAATCAAGTTGTCATCTCAAGGATGATCAGTGGAAACAGGATGCACCTGAGCTCAATTTTGAGTGTCATGGCAAAGGCGGTGAATAATTATGTATTTTGAGGAAAATAATTAATTTAATCCATTTTGGAATAAGGCTGTAACATAACAAAATGTGGAAAAAGTGAAGCGCTGTGAATACTTTACGGATGCACTGTATATACATACATACACACACACACACACACACACACACACCCACACTGGCGGTCAAATGTTTGGAATAATGTACAGATTTTGCTGTTTCGGAATGAAATTGGTACTTTTATTCACCAAAGCAGCATTCAACTGATCACAAAGTATAGTCAGAACATTACTGATGTAAAAAACATCATCACTATTTGAAAAAAGTCATTTTTTATCAGATTTGGACAGCAGCATCAGTCCAACACCTTATCCTTGAGTAATCATGCTTATTTAATCATTTGATACTAGAAAATCACTTGTACAACTAAACAAGAGGATAAGTACATCAGAGTCTCTAGTTTGAGAAATAGACGCCTCACATGTCCTCCGCTGACAGCTTCATTGAATTCTACCCGCTCAACACCAGTTTCATGTACAACAGTAAAGAGAAGACTCAGGAGGTCTTATGGGAAGAATTATAAAGAAAAAGACACTTTTGAAACAGAAAAACAAAAAGAAAAGGTTCGAGTGGGCAAAGAAACACAGACATTGGACAACAGATAATTGGAAAAGAGTGTAATGGATCTGAACCCCATTGAGCTTTTGTGGGATCAGTTAGACTGTAAGGTGTGTGAGAAGTGTCCGACACCACAGTCACATCTATGTCAAGTGCTACAGGAAGTGTGGGGTGAAATATCACAGAGTATCTGGACAAACTGACCGCTAGAATAACAAGGATCTGCAAAGCTGTCATTGCTGCATGTGCAGGATTTTTTTATGAAAACTCTTTCTAGTTGTTTAAAAAGTTCTGAATTTTTTTTTCAAATTGTAATAGTAATTTTTCACATTATTAAAGTCCTGAATATATATTGAGATCAGTTGAATGCCACATTGGTGAATAAAAGTACCAATTTATTTCCATAAGAAAAAAATCTGTACATTATTCCAAACTTTTGGCTACCAGAGTGTGTGTGTGTGTGTGTGTGTGTATATAAGAATTGAATAATATAAATAATAATAAAAATCACTATTACCGTTTTTTTGTTTTGTTTGAATAATACAATAATTAAGAATTTAATTTGAATAATGAATATTACACAAAAAAAAAGGTTTAATTCACCTACAAATCTCTCTATCAGCAACAGAACAAATTAATTTAACTGATGCGTTCTGCACTTGTCTCCAATGTTTAATTCCTTTCATTTTCACAAAACAGACAAGCAGAGGGGTTTTTACCTGATGAAAGTGGACACAGGGATGGGAGGACCTTTATAATCCCCTTCCTGAATGGTCACCACCTGAGGAACCATCTTCAGTGTGGACTCTGTCACAGCCGCTCCTGATGAACAACAAACACATATGATGGTGTTAATGCCTATAAATGATTGCTCAATATAGCTAATAGAGTGATACCTAGAGTATATCACAGCGCAGCACCCATTAGATTGCATGTCATGAATGAACCTAAAAAAAAAAGCGAGATGAAAAATGATGTCCCTAATATTGTAATAATGTAGTAAATGTTTTATAAAAGTAATAAGCCACATGTCATGTTGTTTTGTGATTGCAGTTACTGCTAAAAAGATGTTGTTTGGCTACACACAGCAGAATGACTTATCAGTCTAAAGGGTCATTTTGATTAAATATATACAGCACATGCATGCCAGAGAACTGTTAAAACTCTGATCATATTGTGAGCACATTAAATATTTCATCTGTTCAATCTTCTTGAGTAAACGGTTCTGTGAGCACCTTCAACAGGTTTACAAAAAAAAAAAAAAAAAAAAAAAAAATCAAGCCCCCTTGAGGACAGATGATGCACTGCACCCTTCACAGACCTACACACAAACTCAATTTACATTTTCTGAAGGAAATATATTTCTTTAAATCTGTTTGTGTAAATGTGTGCCAGCCACAGGAGGTGGGCCTGTTCCTATCAAGGTTTCGTCCTCATCTACTTTCAAAGTACTACACCCAAACTGAAGTTTAGAGGAAAGTTATAAACCCAGATAGATTTAGACGCATTCAAACACTTTTTACTGTTCTAGGTGGATAAAGTTCTGGTTAGGGAAGACCGGGGCTAGTTGTCATAAAGGCTGTATATCAGAGACTATAATATTTTGAGTCAATTACACAAACGTGTGTTTTGTCTTGCATGTTGGTTTCAAACAGCCAGTTTAAATTCAATGACCATGTTAATTAAAGTCGCTATTTCTAACCGTTCTGTTTGCGCAGTTGCACACGTTTCATACCTGCAGATTAACTTTGTTCAAAACTATTAAGTGAAAATTACAAAAACCTTCATAACATCTGTATGGTGACTAGATTTACAACTCTGGATTGCTACCTGCACGGCATTGACACGTCCAGTCTGCGATACCCGTGCATTGTCCTATCCACAACACAATACGGATGTCAATTCATAACATTTTAAATGTATTTAATAACATGAATAATCACAATCGCACATAAAAATGTACTGATAAAGGCCACTAAATCAGAGTCCTGAACATGGTGGGAACCCATGGGTAACATCTGATGTAACAGGTGGAAAAATATTTATATTGTCATTTGCAGTGCGGGTGAGGACTCAACAGGCACGGGCCGAACTGCGGGTCAAATAGCAAAGGCTATTTTTTTAAATGTCAAATAATGTTAGGCTAACTGTCTATTATTCTTAAATGCTCCATCTCAGAGTGCCTAATGTTAGTTTGATTGCTTGTGTGACGTAATGTTTGTCTATCTGATTTATTTCAATGCAGGTGCGGTTCAGATCATGGTTTGTGCTGCCATCAAATAATGGGTTGGGTGTTCTGTTAAGTACTGCGGGTGCAGGGTGGGGACGGGTTTACAAAACAGGACCCGTGCAGGACTACATAATTGTTGTAATAAATGGTACATTTTGATCGGCGGGGCCGATTCGTGACGTGATCATACACATCCGGTCCCTTATCAGGCTAATCAAGGCTCCGAGAGGGATAAAGGCCGACTGCGGAGGATTGCGCGCGAGAGAGAGATAGTTTACGGACATGTCCGTCGTGTGTGTTGTTGTCTTTTAAGTTTCTCATTAAAATATTATTTACATCGCCAAGCCAGTTCCCGCCGCCTCCTTTCCATTGACTGCTTTACACAAACATTCTGCCTAACATCTCCTTTTGAGTTACAATGAAGAAAGTCATACAGGTTTGAAACAAACATTGTCATTTTTGAGTGAACCATCCTTTTAAGAGTAAAGCCAATAATTAATGATTATCAAATCAGCCAATTGTGTGGCAGCAGTGTAGTATATAAAATCATGCATATATACGGGTCAGGAGCTTCAATTAATGTTCACATCAACCATCAGAATGGGGGAAAAAAAAAAGTTTACTCTAGAAAAAAGACTGTGGCATGATTGTTGGGCTGGTTTGAGTATTTCTGGGATTTTCACACACAACAGTCTCTAGAATTTACTCAGAATGATGCCAAAAACAAAAAACATCCAGTGAGGGGCAGTTCTGTGGATGGAAAATCTTGTTGATGAGAGAGGTTGACAGAGAATGGTCAGACTGGTTTGACTTGACAAAGTCTATGGTAACTCAGATAACCGCTCTGTACAATTGTGGTGAGAAGAATATCATCTCAGAATGCAAAAGTATGCTGTTGTAGCCCATCCGCCTCATGACCATACTGTTCCTAAAAATGTGCTTAGTGAGTGTATACTGAAAAGATAACCCACATGCAGTATCACCCTGAGGAGTGCACACAATATAGAGATGCTCTGAAATCGCAGTATAATATATACTGTATGAGTGAGTGTGTTTATACCTGGTATCTGGCTGGTCATGTGCCTATTGAGGGCAGCTCTTCCTGCAGCCTGAGGGGCGGGAATAGTGGTGGGCGTGGTCCTCTCTGAGGGTGGGGCTCCATGTTTCACAGTTTTTGTGGCCAGTGCTGTGCTGTCCGCGCTGTCCATGTTTATCTTAGGAGCTGCAACACATTCAACACACATTAAATATTCACCAGGAAAAGGCTTGTTTTATGGCAATCACTTAAAAAGACCAAAATAAAATAATGCATTGATCTTTCGGCAAATAAAATCAATTCTGCATTATTGGACATCAGCTGATCACACCCGATTACTGTATTTACTGTTGCAGTGGGTTTCTTTTTATAAATGTGTTTATCATTATTAATTAATTCTTTAGTTTTTATTTCCATATCTCAACTTGAGTTATAAAGCACCCTAACTTGGCTGAATGAGGAAAACATTGAGAATACGTATGTTATGCAATTACTATAAATGTAACTGACATAAATTGTTGCAGTCATTATGCAAACATGTTTGACCACAGAAACGGACCAATCGGAATTCAGCATTCCAGAGCATATTGTAATAAGACTTTAAAGACAACAAAGAAAGGTGAATTTCACGAAACCTCTCAAGAACATTTTTCACCCCTAAACAAATAAGAAATTACACTTTCATACCTATTTTCAAGACCATCAAGATTTTTTACACTGACATTATTTTCATGACAAATAACCCCCCATGTGCTGTCTATTGTGCTTGATTATTAGAGCTGAAACGTTTAGTTGACTTTATTGACAACGTCAATATTCAACATTTAAGGTAACATGAGATCACATTAAACTGTAATGATGAGAGCAGCACTGCAGTTCACGCCTGAGTCTGACTGAGGAAGAATTACACAGATCACAGATGCACTCTAAACTTTCCAAACAGCTTCAGGTGATGGAGATCACAAAGTATGAGGGAATTATACAAAAATACCAAATAATACAGAAGCACTCTTGTTGTGGAATAAGTGGAGCCGGAGCTCTTTAAAGGAAACACCCCGGCGTTACATCTTAAATGCAGATATATTTAATGCATTTAAAGTTCAAATAATACAGAAGATCATGTAAATAACTACAAGCTCTGAAACTGGCATTTCTCAGAATTTTTTTGTGAGTTAAAGATGGATTGAAGTGAACTGAAAGGTGAGATCTTAACACCGTTATACAATGCAAAAAAAAATACGTTTTTGATTTGTTTTTGTTTTGGCTTGTTTTCCAATATAAATATTATAAATATAAAGTCTTTTAAAACATTTACTTTAGCAGCTATACTGCAGAAGATAGACCACGAACACCGGCATTAGCACTGGTTGGACTATGGGGTATTTTTCATTAAGCAGGGTTAGGGTTAAGCTTTTACAATAAAGCAAGACACCTTCATTTCAAACTTTATTTTAACAAAAAATTCAAATGACTTCAACTTTTTGAAAGATGGTTTTACAACAGTTGTGAAGGGCAACATCTCTCTGGAAACCAATCTACTTCATCTGTGCATGAAAAAACATCATGTGTGTGAATACATTTGTTTTGTTCCCTTCTTCACTATTTATTCATTTTTATATATATATATATATATATATATATATATATCCATAGTTTGATGACTTTCAATTATTCTAAAATATGAAAAAAAAATATATATATATATATATATATAAAAATAAAATAAAGAATGTGTAAGTGTTTCAAAACTTTTGACCGTGTATTGTATGTATGTATGTATGTATGTATATATGTATGTATATATATATATATATATATATATATAAATAAATGTTATGGCTTTCGATTTAACACGTCATTTCAGTGCGATTAATTGTATTAAAAATAATGTGTTAAATTAACGCAATTATATCGCAATGCCCCCGTAATAAGGAAGATACCAGAGAAATGAAAGCTTGTAGTACCATCTGTTTACTCCAGAGAGCAGTATGTGAAACTTCAGCTCTATGAGCAACGCACAGTTTATACAGTGAAGAAAACACTTCAACAGACACACAACACAAACGTGCGTTACGTTCTTGCGTTCAAAACACTTGAAGGAGTGCAAATTCAAACTAATGAATCTCAAGATGTGTTCTAAGTATTAAACTATATTTATCTTGACACAGTGACCTAAACATTTTATTTGTATGATGCAACGCACCCGAGACGCTACACAAGCGCGTCTGTCGCAGGTGTAGATTGACGGGCTCTTAAACAAGCCCTCATAATAAATCTCCAACTGATGCACTTGAGAAACGGATTGCTGTGAACTGTATGACAATGATTGACTTATGATCAATAATATGGTAGTAAACAATACATTGAATTCTAAAGCCGCTTTTTGTGTTGTCTTATCAATGATGAACTCTTTTGCCACAAGAATGTAATGCTTTTAATTATCTGAATATTTTATATATATATATATATATATATATATATATATATATATATATATATATATATATATATATATATATATATATATATATATATATATATATATATATATATATATATATATATTATATATATATATATATCTGTACACACTGAGGCCATTGTGAAGAAGGCTCACTAGCGCCTTTTCTTCCTGAAACGGCTGAGGACGGCTTCCTCACACGGTTCTACACCAGTACTGTAGAGAGCATCCTGACTGGCTGTATCACCGCGTGGTACGGCAATAGCACCGCCCACAATCGCAAAGCCCTGCAAAGGGTGGTGCAAACTGTCAGACACATCATCGGACATCTATAACAGGTGGTGTGTGAAAAAAGCTCGGAGGATCATCAGAGACTCCAGCCACCCGAGTCATGGGCTGCTCTCACGGCTACCATCAGGCAGGCGGTATTGCAGCATCAGGACCCGCACCAGCCGACTACATGACAGCTTCTTCCCCCAAGCAATCGGACTTCTGAACACTTGATATCTCACGATCAATAATCAGCACTGCACTTTATTAATCTATAATCTCACACTGGACCGTCATAATTATATTCTCCACAATACATCTACTGATATATATATATATATTTTTTTTTTAAATGTACTCTTATTTTTTATTTTTATTGTATGCATATTCTATATTGTGTGTATTGTCTACTGTACATTGTATATAATTATTGTGTTGTGTAAGTATGTGTACATCTGATATGTAAATTGTGTTGTGTAAATATGTTGTTTATTGTAATTGGTATATGTCTCGTCACTGTCATGACTGCTATGTTGCTCGGAAATTGCACACAAGACTTTCACCTACTGTTGCACTTGTGTATATGGTAGTGTGACAATAAAGTCATTTGATATATAGATTATATATATATATTTTTAAAGATAACTGTATAATTAATTCATCATTATATATATTGAATTATTGTTATATGAGGGGCTCTCTCATCAAATATTTGTATACGCGATAAATGCGATTAATAGTGAAAATTTTAATAGATTGACAGCCCTAATATATATATATATATATATATATATCTCTCTCTATCTATCTATCTCGCAATATCCATTTACATCGACAACCCCCAGCTGAGGGATTGGTGAATATTTCTGATTACGTGATTCTGCATTGAAAATTAAATTAATTTAAAAAAAAAATGAAAATATTCAAATCAAATACATTTCTAAATTCAAACTGCACTCCAAATGAAACCGCAATTAAAATAATGAAGAGATAAAAAAAAAAAATACAAAATTATAGTTAGTTCCGGTCCTCGAATCTGATTGGACGAGAGACGTTCCATGAGCACTGATGGTGTGACAGCACCAGCACTCAGACGCTTCACTGTGTGTGTCACTCCGCTTGTGTTCCTGCTGTTCTAAACTAAAGTGTAAATGTAGTGCAGATGTGTTAGGAGTCTTTATTTTTGAAATTACATATGTTAGCCAGCAGGTGGTGGCAAAAGATCATTTTTGTGTTTAATATGAGCCAGTTGGTGATGTAAAGTGAATCCGTAGGTCATTGTTTACATAGAACAGCACTCTGTGAGTTTCCACATTGGAAACATACTGTTTAAACTGGCGGAGGGCATCGCTGTTTCTATAGTGAATGAAATTTGCGCACCGTTACCCCGAAATAGAGAGGAATACCCCACTTGAATGTCTATAATCCACTGAGAAAGGTGACCTTCAGAAAGCTGTAAGCATCTCTGATTGGGTGTGGCAACAGGTGATGCTCTCGTGCGCGCACGGTTCGAGGTGAGCATGTTTTTGTATTATTTTATATAGATTGTATTATTTTACAGGCTGCAGAGTTGCATTCACAATAAACTGCTCTGCGGAAATAAAGTGAACTGAACTCAAAGCACCTCCTGAGCTGAAACAAAGAGTGAGAACCTTTTAGATGCACATGTTCCACGAGACTGCACGCATCCGTATCAGTGCGTCATAGATGTGCATAGACGGCTTTTCTGTCATCTGTTCTTAATAAAATAATAAAGTGTTTCTTCAAGCATGTGTCTGTGTGTGCCGCGGGGCAAATAATTTGTAATATTAAAAGCTTAATAATAATAATAATAATACATATTATTAATAATATCATTATTATGGTTTTATTATTCCTCTGTAATGTAGAAGAGTTTAGCAAAGTTACTTCTTTCTCAGCCCTGGAACTCAAACCATTTTATGATGCCCCCTACATACAGTGCATCCGGAAAGTATTCACAGCGCTTCACTTTTTCCACAGTTTGTTATGTTACAGCCTGTCACATGTACATAAGTATTCACAGCATTTGCTCAATACTTTGTTGAAGCACTTACAGCCTCAAGTCTTTTTGAGTATGATACTACAAGCTTTACACACCTATTTCTGGGCAGTTTCTCCCATTCTTCTTAGCAGGACCTCTCAAGCTCCATCAGGTTGGATGGGGAGCATCAGTGCACAGCCATTTTCAGATCTCTCCAGAGATGTTCAATCAGGTTCAACTCTGGGCTCTAGCTGGGCCACTCAAGGACATTCACAGAGTTGTCCTGTAGCCACTCCTTTGTTATCTTGGCTGTGTGCTTGGGGTCGTTATACTGTTGGAAGATGAACCTTCGCCCCAGTCTGAGGTCCAGAGCGCTCTGGAGCAGGTTTTCATCAAGGATGTCTCTGTACATGGCTCCATTCATCTTTCCCTCGATCCTGACTAGTCTCCCAGTTCCTGCTGCTGAAAAACATCCCCACAGCATGATGCTGCCACCACCATGCTTCACTGTAGGGATGGTATTGGCCAGGTGATGAGGTTTCCTCCACACATGACGCTTGCCATTCCTGGCCAAAGAGTTCAATCTTTGTTTCATCAGACCAGAGAGTCCTTCAGGTACCTTTTGGCAAAATCCAGGCAGGCTGACATGTGCCTTTTACTGAGGAGTGGCTTCAATCTGGCCACTCTACCATACAGGCCTGATTGGTGGAGTGCTGCAGAGATGGTTGTTCTTCTGGAAGGTTCTCCTCTCTCCACAGAGAAACACTGGAGCTCTGTCAGAGTGATCATCAGGTTCTTGGACACCTCCCTGAATAAGTCCCTTCTCCCCCCATCGCTAAGTTTGGCCATGTGGCCAACTCTAGGAAGAGTCCTGGTGGTTCCAAACTTCTTCCATTTACGGATGATGGAGGTCACTGTGCTCATTGGGACATTCAATGCTGCAGATATTTTTCTGTACCCTTCCCCAGATCTGAGCCTCGATACAATCCTGTCTTGGAGGTCTACAGACAATTCCTTGGACTTCATGGATTGGTTTGTGCTCTGACATGCACTGTTAACTGTGAGACCATACTTAGACAAGTGTGTGCCTTTCTAAATCATGTCCAATCAACTGAATTTACCACAGGTGGACTCCAATCAAGTTGTCATCTCAAGGATGATCAGTAGAAACAGGATGCACCTGAGCTCAATTTAGAGTGTCATGCAAAGGCTGTGAATACTTATGTGCATGTGATTTTTTTCGTTTTTTATTTTTAATAAATTTGCAAAGATTTCAAACAAACTTCTTTCATGTTGTCAGTCCTACAAATTACATATTATAACTCTATTTTTAACAGATGACAGAAAAGCCATCTATTCACATGTCTGACATGCTGAAACAGAGGCGTGCAGTCTCATGGAATACGCGTTTGTAAAGGGTTCTCACTCTTTCTTTGTTTCAGACTTCTGAAAATGTTTTGTAAAAATAGCATCATCTATGACAGCGGTCAGCCACCTTTTATTTCCTGGTCAATAGCTGTGCCATTTGGTTTTATTTTTTTATTTTTAAATAAATGTATTTAATTTTCAATGCAAAATCACTAAAGCAGGAATATATTCGCAGATCCCTTTGGTGGGGTTGACGATGTAATTGGATATTGTTGAACAACACATATTTGAATTGCACTTCATTTTTTCCCCTCCAATTTTAGTTAAAATAAAATATAAAATAAAGTTAAAAGTTTGAAAACGAGCTGCCTTACGTTACTGTGAAGGCTATTGCTTAAAGAAAATTACCCCATAATACCACTGCGTCCAACCAGTGGAAATAACAGTGTTAGATGGTTTGAACCTGAACACCGCACCAGTGTGAAAATGATGATATCGTGGCAAGTCTAACGTGCACATCCACATCAATCAAAATATTTGCAGAGAAAGGGAGCAAAATTATTCAGATTCAACTAAACCATTTAATAAAAATGTGTTGTTGGAAAGCAAAATTTTAATTGAACATGTGTCTCTCACCAGGGCTGATGACTGGTATGGGGCCGGTCTGGATTCTGCTAAATGGAGTGGACTGCATACTAAATCCCGGCTGTATGGAGGGCGTGCGGACCACCGCGGGATGTCGCAAGACAGACAGCACTGGGATGGGTCCTGGCTCCTCCTCTTTCTCAGCCAGCGCCAGGGTGTCGTCGGGCTCCAAAGGCTGAGAGAGAGATGAGCTGGAGCTCACGTCATCCAGATCTTCACAGAACTGAGGGGACAGGAACGCTGAGCGAGACAGATTCACTGGCAGAGATAGAGAGCGACGGGGGTTAATGATGTGTGATCACACATGGGAGACGTTTTGATAAACACAAAACTGAGATTCTGTACCAGGAGCTGTTGATCGCACCGGTGGAGTCTGTCTCTTCGACAGGAAGTTCCTCAGTTGAGACTGTTTGGCTGGAGTCATCTTAGCTGCACACAAACAATGACATCAGAGGATGACACACAAGATCAGAGTCACATAAGAGTTTCTGTTGCATAGTATTAGTCTCGGTAGATATTACTGATTGAAAGAGTGTAAATAAATCTCACATGGAGATTTGGCAGGAGCTTTGGGTGCTGTATCCAGACTGGCCTTGAGAAGAGCATCTTTCAAACTCTCCAGCTCACCGTCCAGACTACAAAACAACAAGAATTATACATTTTTATGGAGTAATCCGTTACTTTGTAGAGAAAGATCAGAACAAACATTTTTACCACATATTTTGGAGCAAAACTACAGGTAAAGAAATAACCTTAGAAAGGTGTCAGCATCATTATTATATTTTTACACAGAGATGCATATGTCTATTACTAAAATCAATTGAATCCAGCGTCTCTTGTTGCATTATATGCCAATGGTGTGCGTCCAAACATGGTAAAAACTTTTTGTTGTTGTTTTTTCAAAGTTGGAGTGACTTTAACTCCAGAAGTATTAAAGATATATTAATATCCTTTTAGATTCTGGTTCAGAACAAACTTTCTATATAGTTAAATCCCAGAGATATGGGGCACTCAATGTGGCTCCATCCCTTAATGGTTACATTTTACCCATTTTCAATAGCCATTACCCAATTTGGGTCACATGATATGAAGCTGATTCTTCTTGTCTGAAGAACAAAAAAAAAAAAAACCTGAAACTAAATGTACCTTCAAAGACACACTATTCCAAAAATACACTATTATTCAAAATAAAGGCCCTGGTAAACTCACAGCCACGTTCTTTTTCATTATTCACACAGAGCAAAAAAAGAAGTTGGCAACAATGGAGCGAAGACATACTGTTTGCAAACATTCAGACACCAGCCACGCCACTGTGGGAGCGTTTAGAGAAGCATTTAGGAAGATGCACAAGACTACATGTAAAACATCAACTAATGTGACATTAAAATGTGTTATCAATGACTATATGCTTCATTCTACGAGTAGAATTCACATGAGGGCAGTTAAATTTGTTTAAACCTCTCTATGTTGATTTAAAGCAATACATATGCAGTAGATAATGCGTAATATGTTTTGTTCACATTCTGAATTCATGGCGTTAATGCGCTAACATGCTATAGGCGGCTATAATATGCAGCGCTTGCATTCTGTTATTGTGATTTATGAAGACACTGATACTACTGCAAAGATGAGTGTATAAAATAATGTATATAGTCAGAACAGACAAAAGAATCAAGATTAGAGGCATATCTCACTAAGGACACATGTGTGAATGGCTTTTGGCAGCAGATGGCACATCAGTGAAGCAGCATATATATATATATAATAAAACAAAAGGCATTTAAGAGTATATGAGTAGATTGTATTCCTTTTGTAGACTAATAAGAAAAACAAGATAAAAATCAGATGGCATGCTCTTGAATAATGTCTCTAAGCGAATGATGATAATATAAACAGTTGATTTTTGACCAGCTCGGAAACTCTACACACCTGTGTGTTCACACTGACTGATCTTGAGCAAATGTCGGCATCAAAGTGGGTGGACCTCCAGGACACACCCACCGATGATGTGGACCAATGGCAGTGAGGTGTTTAGTAGCTGGTACAAAGTCTTCCTGAAACTTTGTGTTAGCAAGATGATACAAACTCAAATACACCTTGATTTATCAGATTTTGTTTGAAATGACGTCTCAACCATCCATCCTTTCAGTTAGTGCACTACCATTTTCTAGGTTTTGGATTTCAGAAACATACTTCTGCAAAGATCTGGAATGCATAATTAGGAGTCCAAACATCAAAAAATCAGAATGTTCTTATTCTTTGTCTGCCCTAAATGTGTTGGTGCATTCTAGAATGCACGTTTCTTAAATCTGGATGAATTTGATACAGAATAACCCAGTAAACTCTATTCTGAATCAACATAATTTCCAGGAATAAGTGTGCACAGATTTATATCGGTCAACCCAGAAACAAAGTCATGCTTACAAGTTGTTCACACTTCTGAGGAAGAACTAGTCACTGGATTGGACAATGTTTGTGATGTTCATGAATCTTTGAAAGACATTCACTGTCTCTTGTTTGAGTTTCACATGACTCGAGTGCGACCTTGAGCCTGTTTTCTGCTTCCATTTCAAAGAGCAAACAATGCTTGCCAGACTTGACCAATTTCATGGCACATCATTATGCGGGTGATGTCGGCACAAAAATCAAAACAACATGAAAGACAGGCCGATCCTGTGTGTATCTAGATACAATGACAGCTCAAGTAAGACTGGTGAATTTTAGCAGTCTCACCTTTGTTCTGAGGGTGTTGAGGGGGTCTGGCTGGGGTAACTCCACACTGATGTGTGTCTGTACAGTCGAAGTTTGTGCAGGTTGCTGGTCAGCTGATCTAAACGCTGTTTCTGCTGGTTAATGATGTCCAGATTATTAGCGAGTGCGGTGAACAGCGCTTCTCTCTCAGGGACGATCATATGTCTGCTAAAACAAAGACAAACAGTCACATTCAGATCACAGAGTGTGAAACAGAACTGAATTTAGACAGAATTCCAGGCGTTCACCTCTGATTCTTCTTCTTCTTCTCCAGATGTTTCTCCCACTCAAGATCTAAAACATCATTCACGTCCTCCATAGCAAACTTAACATACTGGTACAACCGCCGGATCTCCTGTTTATGAAAACACACTTCCAGATTCTAGTAACATCATTTACCTCATCAGTCACATGCAGTCAGTTACTAAAAACAATACATTTGACTCATCTGGAATGATACCTTTTAGGGATGTCCTAAAATATCTATATATCAATTATTGATCGGCACGTTATATTATCGATATATTTTGGAAGCATTGATATATAAAAATTAGCCACAATTTTAAATAGAAGCCCGACTGGAGTGCTTTCCAATTCACTCAGTTGGCCTCTGTTTAACATTCTGGTGTTATAGCGTTGTGAGACCACAAGAGGGTGATATACCATTCACTGCAGTCAGTTACAATCACAAACACACAAAACTAAACACAGTATGAGCTGGAGCGGAGCAGCAGATGGCAGTCCAAAGTTACGAAGAATGAACAAAGTGACATTGATGAGTTTGCAGGTTAGTAATCTTTGTCCTTTGATAATTATTTGGGTCAAATTTAATGGAAAACTATGCAACTTGTGCTCCATGACACTTCAGAATATTAAAGCCAAGCATTGAAGAAAAGTTCTTTTGAAAATTCTGAATTTTAGAATGCGCATGTCATCCGCCATACACGTCTGGTGTGCGACACCCTGCTGCTCACATTTTAAGTTGTGTATATATATAAATATCGATTATCATCGAGAAATCTTCCGATAATCGATGTGTGAAGATCCCAAGCCAAAAAAAAGTGTGTATAAACTAAAAACTCTGAGGCTACTGAGCAGCATGGTGAATAAAGCTTTAAAATGTTTAACCATTACTGTTTAAAAATAAATAAATAAATAAATAATTGTGAGTAATTGTGACACATAATCATTACCCTTTCTGTTGAGAGGTGTTCCATGCAGGCAAATTATTCTTTTGAACAGGGCCTTTTTAATGAATCAGCTAAAAAGATTCACAAAACAGGTTGAACTCAGCAGCTCAGGTTAGCAGTTTGAATCCGTGTCACTTTCTCAGCTAATCATACAGCGAGCCAGTTGTCACAACCACGCCCTCATTTATCAGTTGTCCCACTTGAACAAAGAACCGGCACTGTGACATGTACTTTAGATTTTTTTAGACTTAAAATCAGTACTGAAATCTCTACTGTTGAGGAATTACTGCTCATTTTGTTACATAAAAATGTTCACTATGAACGTTCACTTTGATTATAATTGGGATTTTGGTAGCACAATAAACTGCATCTGGGGTTTAATTAAATCTGGACTTTTGTAGCCTCTGTTTCTGGGCTGCACGTCACTGTAAGGAAATTTTTACACATTTTATAAATACATATACACCAATGAGCCAAAGCATTATGACCACTCACAGGTGAAGCAAATAACATCTCCTGACAAGGCCACATGTCAAAGTCTGGGTAGATTAGATGGTTAGGGAACAATCAGTTCTTGTAGGCAACATGTTGAGGGCAGGAGTAAAGACCTGATCAACTTTGACAAGGGTCAAATTGTTGTGGTCAGATGACTGGGTCAGAGCATCTATGAAACGACAAGACTTGTGGGGTGCTCCCGGACAGCAGTGGTGAATACCTACTGACAGTGGTCCAAGGAGGGACAAACCACAAACTGGCAACAGGGTGTTGGGTACACAAGGCTCATCAATGCACGAGGGCAATGAAGGCTATCCCGTCTGGTCTGAACCGACAGAAGGTCTACTGTGGCACAAGTCACGGAAAATTTGAATGATGTTTACCGGGAGGAATGCGTTACAACACACAGGCCATCACACCCAGTTGCATATGGGGCTGCTAGACACTGACCGGTCAGAGTGCCCATAATGACTCCTGTCCACCATCGAAAGCACCTACAATAGGTAAGCAAGCATCGTAACTGGACCTTGGAGCAGTGGAAGAAGGTCGCCTGGTCCGATGAATCCCGTTTGCTTTTACATCACGTGGACGGCCGTGTACGTGTGTGCCATTTACCTGGGGAAATGAACTGTGAGAAGACGGCAAGCCAGTGGAGGGAGTGTGATGCTCTGAGCAATGTTCTGCTGGGAAACTCTGGTTCCGGCCATTCATGTGGACGTCAATTTTACACGTACCAACTATACTTAAACATTGTTGCAGCCCAGGTACACCCCTTCATGGCAATGGTATCCCCTGATGGCAGTGGCCTCTTTCAGCAGGAAATTGGGCCCTGCCACACTGCACACAATGTTGGGGAACGGTTTGAGGAACATGATGAACAGTTCAAGGTGTTGCAGTTCAGTTCAGATCTCAAGCCGATTGAGCATCTGTCAGATGTGCTGGACCAAGAAGTCTGGTCCATGGCGGCTCCAACTTGCAACTTAAAGGACATGAAATATCTGTTGCTAATGTCTTGGCACCAGATACCACAGGACAACTTCAGAGGTCTTGTAGAGTCCATGCCTCAGCAGGTAAGTGCTGTTTTTCCGGCACGCGGAGGGCCAACAGCATATTAGGCAGGTGGTCATAATGTTTTGGCTCATCCGTGTACATATATAGTATATGCCTAAATTACTTCAGTAACACATAAGTTAATCTACCTAGAAAAGTAGTGCCACCTCTTTATAAAGGGTCTCTAAGTAATTTGTAAACAACCTGGAATATTGTAGTTTTACAGAGTTGTTCAGAGTGTTTCCAGTCTTTAGTGCAGTTAATGAGTGTGATGAGACTGAACCTTAAGTTGTTCCTCTCTGCGAGGGTCCAGCGGTTTCTTGTAGAGCAGTTGAAGGTAATCTTTATCTCTGTTGAGCTCATTCTGAGCTCTGGCTTCTTCTTCTCCAGCAAAACCCTCCAGCAGACTGGTCTTCAGCATGCTGATGTCTCCATGCAGAGACTGCAGGCAAAGAATTAAATAATGACCGTTACACCTCATACTGCACAACGGAGATCTTGAACAACATTTACAGAACCTCACTTTATCAGTTTATGACAGATTGAAATTGAATGAAATAAAGTCTTATTATTATTATAATTAAAAAAAATAAAGAATGTGGTGATAACTCTTTCCCCGCCAGCGTTTTTAAAAAAAAGTTGCCAGCCACCGCCAGGGTTTTTGACGATTTTCGCTAAACTTTAATGGCCCGCAGAATATTTTCTTCCATGAATATATGAAGATGCTGTATATCAAAATAAAGATCTGAGCCTCTGCTTTTAGGCAAAAATGATTTTATTTTATCTTCATTTGTTCTTTTTTTATTGCCACTTGAACAGAGGTAGGTTTTGTCAAAAACAACATTTCGGACAAAAAGCTGAGAAAAAGGCATGTTTATGTCTGATATTTTGAGCTTCTCAATACTCCACTTCTTCATGTTTGAGACAATCGCAGTCTGTTTCTTTGATCAAAGAGTTGCGTACGCTTTCAAAACATGCGTGCGGGTCTTCCTTACCGTATACCACCTAAAACACGGATACCCGGAAAATTCCGTGTTTGGCGGGGAAGCGTTTTTTTCATAAAACCCGGAAAATTCTGTGTTTGGCGGGGAAAGAGTTAATATACAATGGTAATATACAATAAAACCATGTTACATGTCCAAAAACAATGGCATGATGATGGTACATATACAAAAATTATGGTTATACTAGGGTACTTTTGTGGTTAGTGCGTGTTGTACAGAGCCCTTAAGAGCACAGGCAGGTCATTTATTTTCTGAAATCATTTTGCGTTCCCTCGCAATAGTTTTGCATTCCCGTAGCAATACATTTTGGGTTCCCTCTCAATACCTTTATCTATCCTTTACCATAATTAACCATTGTTTTACTACAGTAACCATAATTTAACTATGGTATTTGTGCTAAAACAATAGTAATAATACAGGAAAACCAAAACTATGGTAATAAAAATCATGGTCATTCTGCCAAAAAATTGAAAATAAAGACATGGTTACTACTGTTTTACTACTGCATAGTATTGTTTTTAAAACTTTGGTTTCAACCAAAATTGCAATTAACCATTGTTTCACTTAGTGTTGTCACAGTACCAAAACTTCAGTAGTCGGAACTGATACCAATGAAATTTCACTGTTCTCGATACCAATTTCAATACCACAGAAAATAAATTCTAAATTGATAATGTGCTACTGAAAACACTCCTTTAGCCAATTTAAAGTTACATTTCAATGTAAATAATACATTCAAAGATATGCATGTTTCCTTCAAGTGTTTCAAACACTTGATTTTTTCAGCATTCCTTGTTTTAAAGTTTAATACAATTTCATTTTCAAAATGGTGTCTGATGAAAACAAATCTGTAAACTTTTAACAAAAAAATAGACACATTTCTCATCAACATAACATTGCATTTTTAAAAAACTTCAATCTTATTCAATACAAAATCACTCTTGCTTGTGATATATTGCTTAACTTTATATTATTATTACAAACATTATACATGATTATTATAATATTTATTTGTTCTATAGTGAGGATTACATTTCTTTTGCAATTTCTTCAATTTCAGTTTAGTTTGTATTATGAATCGAGATTTTATTTTGACATGTATTTTTGATGGAAGTTTAACTTCTCCAGATAAACGGTTCGCTACATGGCCCAGGGAATAGATCAATTATATAAAAATAACTCTTCAGAGTGGATTAGTGCTCTGCTCGGTCATCTCTCATAGTCTGTGGAGTTTCCAGTGTATGAGCGGTCTGCTTCACAGATTCATATAAAGCTCATGCAGTTCATACAGAACAAGACTGAAGCATTTTGCGGTTTAATAATCACACTAGGACATATCACGATTTAAATTTGATTAGTTGTGCATTTCAGTGTAAAAGCAGTAACAGAGAACAAGCTCAAAAAAGCATGAGAGCATTTGAAAGCAGTCGTGTGTCAGTAAGTGTGCGGGTACTTGTGCTCAGTACTGTCGAATCACTGGTATCGTTATGTCTTTTTCATTTTAATACCGACTTGGTACAGATGTACCGGTACTTTTTGACAACACTAGATTCACTATAGTAAAACTGCAGTAAGAACCATGGTTTTAAAATCCATGTTACATGTACCACAATGCAGTCATGGAATTACTATGGTAAAATTAACTATTTCAGAAAATAAATCCCCTCTCTGCCTCTAAGAGGCTTTGTAGAGTTGTACCTCAGTAGTGTCTTTGATCTCCAGTGTAAAGTCGTGTAGGCTCTCAGAGTCTTTCCTCAGATCTCTCATCTCATCCGTGTTGCCCACCCTGAAATCAGCATTTTTACAGCGAGACTTCAGCTCATCCAGCTCTTTCTGGAAGTGTCCGATCTGAACAGACAGTAGCACTGTCACAAAACATCTGTACACCAGAATAATCAAGACAGTGTTAGCATAAGGGAGAATGCTGTTAATATCAGACAGTACCTCCTCCAGAATTCCAGTCATTACAGGATCAGAGACTTTCTTTTGCTGTAGATGTTTCTCCAGAGCTTTCGCAGACACAGCCTGAGACACACAAACACACCCTTCAGATCAGTAAGAGAGAAGACCACAGCTTTGGAAACACGTTAGTGAAACAGTGATGTACCTGTTCAGATGCAGTGCTGGATGGATGCGGGGCGATTGCTGGTGGAGGCACACTGATCTGAGCCGGCCGCGACATCACTACAAAAACACAACAATTGACACTCAACCCTGCATCTCTGAAAACTCTATAAACTGAAAGAAGTTGGAGGATTACACTGTGTCTTAACCAGCTGCAATGCAGTGAAATCACGAGCAATACCAGCCATCTCTGCAATGTTATTGTGAGCTTTTCATCATAACTAGACATGCATCATTGTTAATTGCTGAAACTTTTACTGCGCGCGGTATTGTACGAAATATGTTTAGAGATCAACAAACATGTTGTTAATGACAAGTGCTTTTTCAAAGACAAAATGTCTGCACATTATTAGTCACACACACTTACACATGGGCGTGTTAACAAAGAGAAGAGTATTTAAAGCATATATATATATATATATATATATATATAAAAGGAATATAATTAGAATACTTTAAATAAAGGAAAAATAGATTATGTAAGCACGTGTATCTACAGTGCATTCAGAAACTATTCAGACCCCTTTATTTTTTAATATTATCTAAGTTTGCAGCTTTATGCTAAATGCTTTTTAAAAATGTCAAAGAAAAAAAAACAGATTTTTGATAACTTTGCAAATTTATTAAAAACAAAAAACTGAATTATCACATTGAAATAATTATTCAGACCCTTAACTCAGTACTTTGGCAGCAATTACAGCCTCAAATCAGAATGGCATAAAAAACCCAAATCCAGGTGTGCAAAGCTTGTCGCATCATACCCAAAAGACTTGAGGCTGTAATTGCTGCCAAAGGTGCTTCAACTAAGTACTGAGTTAATGGTCTGAAAATGCTATCACAAATCTGGGTTTTGCTTCATCAGTGTAGATTGATGTGAATTTCTTTTTAAAACATTTTAGCATAAGGCAAAAACATAACAAAATGTAAAAAATGTGGGACTGAATACTTTCTGAATCCACTGCATAAATATATAATATGTATTATATATAAATAACTGAACAATATCTGAACAAATGTGCTAAACAAAATGAACTGTTAAAATGAATCCAATTTTATACAAATAAATAAATGACTATCAACTAATATCATAATAAATATGTCTTAAAGGGGTCATGACATGGGTTTTTTTATTGTATTATTATGTTCGCTTAGGTGCAATTATAGTATTAATATATTTTTTTTTAAGAAAAACTTTTAAAATCTACTGATTTATGACCTTTTCCCACCCTGTTTCTCATCCTCTGATTCAAACAGTCTGTTTTGGGGGCGTTTTCCATTTAAGACTTCAGTGTTAACGCCCACTGTTATGATTGGCTAACGTCAGTGCCTATGTATCAATTATTGACGCCTCCAGCCAGAACAATATGCAAGTAAACTAAGTAAAAACACTGTGATTATTCATAATGAATGAAATTGCGCTTTAAAAAGTAGTTTAAAGTTTAAAATAGATTACTTACAGTTTGCGTCGTCGTTGTTCCCAGAATAGTCGGCACGGACTTATCTTTGAGCAACAGTTTTCTGGCAAAGCCAGCATCATATTGAGATTTGTTCTCAAAACAGTCATCCTTAAAATGTACAGAACAAACGCTTAAGTTAACACTGCCGTGACTGAGACGTCCGCAAAAAATAAACTGCATCCATTTTTCCCTGACGTCTGGATCTTTCGGCAGCTTATTCAGAGGTTTTGTTTGACCACAGCCAGGAACAGCACATCTGTGTGGCATCGTAATTTTCCTGTGCACAAGTAGTCTCTGTCAGAGCTCGCTGTCCATCAACTGAACACTTGTGAGGCGCACGGCGATACGAAATGAGCGTAGTTGTCTTGCGCTTATAGCGTAGTTATGTTGTGCTGGAGGCGGTCATATGCAAACGCTGTTACGTCACTTCTAACCGACACGTCACTTCTAACCATGAATCCAGAACCAGCTGTATTTTAAGCTTGATTAAATAAATGATTCGTTTAGAATGGGGAGGACGTCTTAAAATATTAAACTTGCAGGATGTTTTAATGATACAAAGACCTCTTATATACCAAAAGATCAAGGCAAATTTGGTTTCTCATGTCATGACCCCTTTAAAATATTTCCACACTGCAGACTCTTTTAGTAGAGGGATAAAGGGTCAGAAGTTTTCCTTTTTCATCATGCATCTCATCCATGTTGGTTTCTTATTTACATACTGAATCTCAATAATTAGAAATTATAATAAAATATACCATCCATAAATAATTCTTACCAGCCATGAAACTGTATTTTGCATTATATAAAAAAAAAATGTCCTTAAAACAGCGAATGTGTTGCCACATGGAGCTCTGGAGAAAACCTTCTGATGATAAATGTTCAATGAGGTAAGCTGTTAGAAGACGGTTTGAATGTCTTTCTTTTATTCTATCAGTGAGAGTCATCATCAACAGTATATCAATCGTACTAATGAACTTAAAACCATCTATTATGTTGCTGTCCCTTATGAATTCCCTGGTAACTTTATAAGGTTTATATGTCTTTGATTTGAACAGCTCACGAACACATTAGCGAGGGTCTGACTGTCGTTGGTAATTTTATAACAAACTCAAACTGTAACAATCAATGATGAGTACTTGTATTATTTACTAGACTAAGCAAATAATTGCTTGCATCTGGCACTTGGTAAGTGTTCATTTTGGTCCCCAGTTGTGAATCTTGAATCTACAGTGCATTCAGTACATTTGAAAAAACTTGGCTAAGAGGTTATATCGATTATTTTTCATGGTATTTTAAAGCGGCCATGATAACATAACCGTGCATGTTAATTAGTGCGATATATCATATCAAGCCGTGACAGTGTAATTTTGGACATTTCGCTTGGTTTCTTATTTCTCGTTTACCAACTCCCATTGGTCCGAAATATCACTTAGCTGTACATTACACATCAAATACGTTCCGAATGGCTGTGATTGTGTCACGTTGTGCAGCAGAACAGACGGATTGCTTGTTGCTGGACTCGTACTGCATCATCTCTGGTTAGGACATATTTGTGTAAATGTGAACATCAGTCAGTATGTGAGGTGTGTACCTGCAGGAGCAGCTGGTTTGTTGATGTTGATCAGTGCTGCTGTCTGACTGCTGGGCTCTGATGATGATGATAATGGTGGTTTGGGTGTGGAAGTTAGAGAAAACGGCTGAGCAACAGATGAGACCGATGCTGGAGTCTCCACTGACAAAAACCTGCAAACACACGCATACAAATATAAAAGGAATAACAAACCTTCTTTTGTGTTCCACAAGTTTTTGGGTGAACCATCCCTAATAATGAGCATCTAACTGACACATGGAAGGTTTGTGACCGCACCTGTCCGTGAGGTTCATTCTGATGGGGGGTGTGGCAGGCTCTGTGAGGGTTTTGGAGCTGCTGATGATGGGAGACGCTGTGGCCAGACGCTGTGGAGTGGAGATGGGAGCGCTCACCTCTTTTAGCGAGGAGGAACTGAAGGAGAAGGCCGAAGCTCCTGGAGCATCTGAGGGGGGTTTGGGAGCATTGAAGGAAAAACCGGCTGCTGTGGAGTTCAGGGAGAAGGCTGAAGGAGCCGAGGAGCCCAGAGAAGGCAGAGAGAAGGAGAATCCTGTGGAGGATGAGGCTGGGGTCGGAGCTGCTGCTGAAGGGGGTGGGATCACAGAGGTGACAGCTGGAGATGGGCCTGTGAAGGAAAAGGTGGATGGGGGTGGAGCTGCAGAGGATAAGGTGGACGAGGGCGGAGCTGTGAAGAATAAGGTGGCTGGGGTCGGAGCTGCTGAGGATAAGTTGGATGATGTCGGAGCTGTTAAACTTAAGGTGGAGGTGGGCAGAGCTGTGGAGGATAAGGTGTATGGGGGCGGAGCTGTGATTGAGGATGCTGGGAAAGGTGAGAAGATGGATGCAGCTCCAGGTACAGCAGGAACAATGGAGGTGGACTCTGAAACACAAAAATCATTTGATCAGTACAAGTGCTGTTTTGCATTGGGTTCCTTTTGCGTTCCACCTGCTCTATTTTTAATCGTAATCATTTACATGTGCGAGCCTCAGACAGACACGTTTGGAGCGTCGCACTGCTATGCAGTGTCATAAATACTACATTTACGAGTTAAAAGTAGTAGAAACTTTGAAAACAACATCTCAAGATTCCTGTATTCTGTTGTGCTTCCTCAAAGAGTGATTCTCATTCTGTGGCTGCGTGGCTTGTGGCCACCCATTCACGTGGCTCATAAAAACAGCACATCTAACATCACCTCTACAACCATCTAACATACATAATATCTCTCTTTCCGCTTGAGGCTCAAAATCCACACTTTTATTACAGAATTGATGTACACGTCAGAGGGCATTGAGAAGCGTTCCCTTTTGATAATTTATATACATAATTGCACTGTAAACATTATTGTAATCGGTAAAAACATCTAACTCATCAAATAGCCATGTGTCATATGTTGTTAGAATGCTCTCAAAGAGTTGAATACAACCAGTCTATACAGAGTAATAGCTATATAGTATATGTTATTGATAATCATGCTGGTGTTGCTTAAAACTACAAGAAAAATAAATGGAACAAACAATATCACATATAATTACTTAGAGGAGATGATTATCTTTCAAACAAGCCAACACACAAGATAACTAGATGTATAGATCATTAGATAATCCACATGAAGCACAATGTTACATATGACCACCAGGATATGGTGCAAAGTACGACACATGATGCAGACAAATGGAGTCAAACGACACTCATTCTGTGAAATCTCATTAATAAAATCATGTCTGCTTACTATGCAAACCTTTAGGCATTGATGTGTTTGCATGTGTAACTAGTTCTTATGTACGATTATTATTTTCTAATTGTTTTGAGTCTGATATTTTGAAACAAATCCACTTTTTTAGTCTCGCAGTTTTCCTTTAATTTAGACATCAATAGCTGCGTTTACATCAGCACTTCACCAAGACGGGCGATTTGAAATGCTTTTCGTATTAGGTTCATATCTGCATTACTGCAACTCCACGAGTGCTCTCATCAGAGCTGCATGTCAGTCAGTCACACAGCACACGAGAACCGTAACGAGGAAATAAAAGGTGATCTTTAAGCTTCACATTATTTGTGGGGGGGTTTTCTCAACTTTCTTTTACTTTTTTGCCTGTTAATGAGATCAACCAGTCAGTGGTTGTTGTGCCATCGTCGTAATGAGTACTCCTGGCATAGAGAAAAACATCTATCTTGTGATTAAGAATCGATATCAGGATCAATTAAACAAAAAAATAAATACTTTGTTCCCTGGGGATCCTATTGCACTCACAGTGATGATGCAAACATGGAATCAAATTCAAGTTCAGGCCCAGCAATTAAACTAAGTGCGCAAACAGCGTGTCGGTTTGACTCTTGAGACATTGAATGATATTGCTGCTGTCTTACTGGCTGCCGGTGGTCTCTCTTTCTCCACACGAAGATCACTGGGGCTCACAGTCAGCTGTTTAACCCCACGGTTCAGGTTGAGTAAAGAGAACGGACACAGAAGACCATCTGTAGACAGCAGCATCAGTGTCGGTGCAGGAGGACAGCTCTTCTCATCAGCTGAAGATCAACACAGCAATTACTTCACAAACTAACAGCCAGATAATATTTCTTTATGATCACTCTATTAAAAAAAGAAAGAAAAACATCTGGCAGATTCTGAATTCAACCACTTCAGCATCACTTTCTTCACAACTTACACAGCTGAATCTCATCCTGACTGGTGTAATCTATAGCCACACCCACAGGAAGTGTGTCCTCACTGTTCTCTGTGACAGGCAGCTCTGCTCTACTGGCATCTTCTAGCAACCACAGCTCCCAGTTCACCTGCGCGCGCACACACACACACACTAAACATCAGACTCTACTGTATTTCCAAGAGAAACCTGATCTGGTTTGTGCAGTGTGTGTGTTATGGTTACCTTGTTCTCTTGTTTGGCGATGATGCTGACCTCAATGGCAGCAGCTGAAGCAGCCAACACCAGATCCCTGTACAGGAGACATGCATTTGATTTATTGATTCATGGTACATGGAAACAGCACCAAAACACAGGTGACAAAAGAGAATGGTGGGTAAAATGGTCTAATGTTATTAATTTCCCAGTACTACTTGTCGCATTAATGTAATGTAGTGTGCCATCACGGATCCGTGCATATCAGTTATGTTCATCTGATCAGCATTTAGAGTCAAATCTGTCCGTTTTATAATATTAGTTTCTGTTTTGAGTCTTTTGTTTTGAACTCAAGTGTTTTATAATGTAAAGTTTGTGATAAATATTCTGATCTTTTGGTTAATCAAGTTTAGAAAAAAGGGAAACTAATCAAATGAAGTACCTTTCTGGATCATCAAAGAAAATGAATTACCACATAGTTATTTAACATGTAAACATTCTTTCATCCCAGCTAAAATGACTAGGCTGTTAACTCATACAGTGGTAAGATTTTGTTTGTCCTGCCCACCTTTAAATCACATGGACAGGAAGTGTACCAGTCTTACCAGTCCTCTATATGACACAGGAAGAAGTGATGCTGTCTCTCTGTGCAGGTACCGTACACCAGGTCATTAAAGTTTAGATAGCGCTCATCTCTCTTCTCATCCTTTTTCTGACACACACACACACACACACACACACACACACACACACACACACACACACACACACACACACACACACACACACACACACACACAAAATCTGTTAGTGATCTCTGTATATGGAAGTCTGAAATCATGTGTATTTTGTGTGATTTGTGTTCTGAACTCACAGGAAGTGACACGACTACCAGCTCAGGTGGTGTCTCTGGCGATCCGTCAGCTGCCGCGTATGCCACCGCAAAGTTATACGTGCTCAACCACAACACATCCAGCACTGAAGAGAGAGAGACACACATGTTAAAGGTTTCATTACTGCTGATGTCACATGGAGATGCTGTGAGCAGTTGTGTGAGTTCTGACACCTTTCACAGGGTTGTCCTGATTGTAGAAGCTGGGACAGGGAATCACCTTCTTCGCCTGTAACGTCTATCAAACAAACACACACACAGTGCAAAGAACTAAATAATAATGAGTGAAGATCTGTAAGTCATAAACACTCTTATATATGGACTTACAGGAGTGAACTGAACTACTGTAGCGTCCTGTTTCCCAGCAGACACTTGTTTGCCTTTAGGACTCCAGCACACTACAAATAAAGAGAGGGGGAAACAAATCAAAATACTTAAATATTAAATGAATCAATAATACTTAAATATACAGTACAGGGCCCTATGAAATCCATTAGACATTTTTCTAAATGTATTTTCATTTTTACGATCATCCGTGTTTTTCATTTTAAATGAAGCTTAATCACAAATTAATGGAATTAATTCATTTTTAACCAAAAGAAAAAATTATGTATTTTTACCAAAATGTTGCAGAATGTTTTTGTCAAATAAAGCACTGCATAACAGACCTTCACAGTCTTTATTTTATTGTTTTTATTTTAAAGATTATTTGTATGGCTTTTTGGCTTTAATGGGATAGGGAAACAAGAGAGGTGACAGGAAATGAGCCGGAACTCGAACTCAATTCACCTAAAATGCATCAGCCCCATAATGTCATGAGCACAGCCCGCTAGGCTATGGCTCCGATACTATTCTTCATGTGATATTACTTAATATTATTATTATTATTATTAAGGTGCCAGATGCATTTTATTACATATGATGAAAATGCAGGCCATGATGTTAGGAGCCTAGAAATGTAAAATTCCAAAAAACATTAACTGTATACATTTGACCTTCAGAGAGTCTTATGACTTCATATGTCATTATCTGTGAGACATTAAGCATTTAAGCTCTGAAGGTGTTTTTGAAGATTTCCTGTTTCAGTTCCATACCCAAAATGAAAGGCCCAAAAATGTTTCTTATTACTTTTCTGATTTGACATTATATATCTCTGGGTGTAAATAAGGTGGCTCTGAGAAACTGCTTTTATTTTGTTCCCAAGCATGTCACTTGTAGTGAGTATCAATTTTTTGTTGATACAACAAAGCAATCAAAAAATATAGCATTACAAAAATAATTTATCCTACTGTCCACAAACATATCTGTCTCCAAACAGATAAAACATAAACATTACAAACAATCCAAATACAACAATGACTTAAGGTATACTCTCTCTTCAAAGCATGCAGGCATGAGTAATGAGATACCATTCAGTTTCATTCTGTGTCATTTGAGTCATCATTTAGCCTGTGTCATGTTTTTGGCGCCATCTGCTGGTGGCCATATGTAATTAGAGTGAACGATCCTTTCTGCCCTTATTTGGCCCTTCCACATCTGGTTGCAATGATCTGAATCCTAATACGTTTGGTTTAGCGCTCCATGACGCTGGACATGTTTTACATAATTTCCGATAAAGTCATCTGATCCAGGAACGCTAACGTGTTTCTAACCAGAGAGCACATTATGTGCTGTGTGTACATTGCGCTTCGTGTGGATCATCTAATGATCTATGCATCCGATCAGGCCAGCTGACAGTCTTGCCTGGGCCCGGGACAAGATAATCTTAGATGGGCCCCTCCATGCCCAGATCTCTCCTTTTCCCTTGCTCTTCCTCTCCTGTTCCCCTCCTCCGCTCTTCCTCTCCTGTTCCTCTCCTCTGCTCTTCCTCTCCTGTTCCCCTCCTCTGCTCTTCCTCTCCTGTTCCCCTCCTCTGCTCTTCCCCTCCTCTGCTCTTCCTCTCCTGTTCCCCTCCTCTGCTCTTCCCCTCCTCTGCTCTTCCTCTCCTGTTCCCCTCCTCTGCTCTTCCTCTCCTCCTCTCCTCTGCTCTTCCCCTCCTCTGCTCTTCCTCTCCTGTTCCCCTCCTCTGCTCTTCCTCTCCTGTTCCTCTCCTCTGCTCTTCCTCTCCTGTTCCCCTCCTCTGCTCTTCCTCTCCTGTTCCTCTCCTCTTCCTCTCCTGTTCCCCTCCTCTGCTCTTCCTCTCCTGTTCCCTTCCTCTCTTGTTCTTCTCCCCTCCTCTGCTCTTCCTCTCCTGTTCCCCTCCTCTGCTCTTCCTCTCCTGTTCCTCTCCTCTGCTCTTCCTCTCCTGTTCCCCTCCTCTGCTCTTCCTCTCCTGTTCCCCTCCTCTCCTCTTCCTCTCTTGTTCTTCTCCCCTCCTCTGCTCTTCCTCTCCTGTTCCCCACCTCTGCTCTTCCTCTCCTGTTCCCCTCCTCTGCTCTTCCTCTCTTGTTCTTCTCCCCTCCTCTGCTCTTCCTCTCCTGTTCTCCTCCTCTGCTCTTCCTCTCCTGTTCCCCTCCTCTGCTCTTCCTCTCTTGTTCTTCTCCCCTCCTCTGCTCTTCCTCTCCTGTTCCCCTCCTCTGCTCTTCCTCTCCTGTTCCCCTCCTCTGCTCTTCCTCTCTTGTTCTTCTCCCCTCCTCTGCTCTTCCTCTCCTGTTCCCTCCTCTGCTCTTCCTCTCCTGTTCCCCTCCTCTGCTCTTCCTCTCTTGTTCTTCTCCCTCCTCTGCTCTTCCTCTCCTGTTCCCCTCCTCTGCTCTTCCTCTCCTGTTCCCCTCCTCTGCTATTCCTCTCCTGTTCCTCTCCCCTCCTCTGTTCTTCCTCTCTGACAGAGCTACCAAACTCAACTGTTTCTGTCAAAGATAACGCATCACTCTCTCTGTCACCTGACTGCAGCTGGATCTCTCTCCTCTCTGTCTCATCCTCTCTGACGGAGCTACCAAACTCAACTGTTTCTGTCAAAGATAACGTGTTGTGTCAGGCTCTTATACTAGAGATGCACCAATTACAATTTTCTAGGCCAATTCTGATTTTAGCCGATTCCGTTGTTCTAACCACTTTACAGCAGACTTCCATTTTTTTTTATTTTATAAAAAACCATATACTTTTACCCAAACTGAATAATAAAAACACGTTTAAATGGGTACATTTTCTATAAATGTTTTCATTTTTTTTTTCTGACATAGCCTACTGCAGTTCTTGTTAAAACATACTAGACATGCAAAATCTGTGCATTTTGGGCACTTTTTGTGTGAAATCATATTTATTTTTTGTCCATCAAAAGTGTGCTTTCACTTTTAATTAAGCATGAGCAGCGCAGCAAAAATAGACTCGGATCTGGCCCATTATCTGTTCACCGATGCCAACAGTGACGCATTTCAGCCGGCTTTTTATTTCTCATCTCCATAAATATATCTAGTAGTAAAGCTAATGCAAGGGCTAGAAATCAATGAATTCTTTGCTAATACTTCCTCGTCATCATGGAGAGCGCAGTTCGCACCGCTTTCTCCTTTCCACAAGCGCGTGCTCTCCCGTGGCGTCTGTCGTTGCTATGCAACAATGAACTTGCGCGCCTGTAAAACGAGCGCGCCGCGTCGCTATTATGAGCTAATATCCAAAATATTTCCATATGTGTCTCTTTCCTCCTTTCTTATCAACAAGTGGATTTACAGCCACCACATCAGCAGCACCGCCGGTCGCAATGTCTCAGCACTTTTATGAAGAGGACGCAACTGCACGCGCTTCGGGCATGCACGCGCATCAAGTACCGGGTTTGAGAAAACCTGGTACCGTGGCGTGACGTTTAAAACAAAATTAGTACCGACTTGGTACCGGGTCTTTGACAACACTCATAAACGTTGGCTGCGCTGTTTCTTACCTTGCTCTACGTTGACTTTACTAACGTTAGTTCCAGCTTCTCCGTCACCACCTTTTTTAAAATATTTGTTTAGGACATCTCGAAGGCCTCTATTTTCTTCTTCCCTTCTTCTCTTTTCTTTTCTTTTCTGAGCACCAGACTTGTGCTGACCGGACATTTTGATCGTAACGTTAGCCTACTGAACTTCAAATCAAATGACAACATCAAATTTTGATCAGTGGCCAAACCATTTTTTGTTTTGGGGGTGGGCGGGGTTCTTGACCACTATTTCAAGGACAATTAGGAAGAAAACAAATAAAAAGCTTTCATGTAACTCAAATATTAGATATTTTTTCCACAAATATGCCTATTTTATTTATTTTTTAACAATTATTCCATAATTTAATGAGGGCCCAGTTCTGGGCCCCCCCTCCTACCCTGGGCCCGGGACAACAGACCCGTTTGTCCCCCCCTGTCGGCGGGCCTGCATCCGATTATGCTGTGTGTGGGCTCGTTGTAAAGGTAATCACGTCCTCCAAGTAATTATATTTCACATTTTGTGTTCTGGTTATATTTCGTGAAGTTATAAGTAAAAGAGCGGCAAATAAGCAACACCTGTTTACATGTAACATGTATGTCAAAGACATGTATGGGTAAAGAAAAAGGCTTGTTGTATTCAACTCTTTGAGAGCTTTCCAACAACATATGACTCATGGCTATTTGATGAGTTTGATGTTTTTACCGATTACAATGATATGTGCAGTACACATTTTTATATAAATTATCAAAAGGGAACACTTCTGATTTGTCTGAAAATTCCAAAGCACTTGTTCAGTTTTGGTTATAATGTCTGCATGCATTGGAAAGTAGAGTTACTATTTTGATCATTTTTTTCTTGCATGCCCATCCTAGCTTAAAGAATTAAATACTGACCACAGGTGATTCCCACAGACGCAGGCAGCTGTGCGACCACATTCACGGAGTCCTGCACATCCAGCACCATCATACTGCCATCAGACAGACACGTGGCGAGACGAGACGCCTCCACTGGACTCCACTTCAGATCCTGGACAAGAACACCCGATGAGGCTGCCGGTCTGAAGGATGTGAAGGGCTGTTTGTCTTGTCTGACCTGTTAATATCAACACTTCGCATCAGCCAGAGCACATACTGAGCATTATTAACATATACACACAGCGTCATTCAATTACTATCTATAAGAACAATAAATCTTATTTTAATTGAAGCACCAATCCACATAAAACTCTAAATACAAAGAGCTATTTGAACTAAAAACTAGACTAAAAGGTATGTTTAAATAGTTTTATAAGAGTGAAATGACCTTGTTGAAGAAGGTGCGGACATCATAGAAGTCTAGCGTCAGATCAGCGCCATCAGACACGCCACACACAGACAGCGTGAGCTCATCACTGCTCAGAGCCACGTGATGAATCCACACATCTACTGTCACTGTCACAGCGCTCACATTCTCCACTGATGAGACACGAGACACATTAATACGATAACACAAACGATCTGGCACAAATATCTCATTAATGAGTGTATGATGGGTCTTTATGTGTCAGTGTGTTTCTAACCTATCTCATTGGGGTTTCCTTCTACACGTGCCACCGAGACGATGTCTTTAGTCAGGAAAACTTTTAGTGTTTTGTCTCGAGCAGCGAATGTCAGGCCGTATTTATTAGAGATCACAAGCAGACTGGAGCGTTCTTTAGGCAGCTCATGAGGTGACTCAAACACTCGAACCTTCTTCATCTGACGAAACTGGAAATCCTGAAGAGCAAAAACATCAGATGACAAAATTTAAATGAAAGCTGATGTGTTTATATACTGTACACCACACAAAAATAACTGAATAGAGACAGATCACCAAACCTGTCAAACTCTTACAGCTGACAGATTCCTCTCAAAGCACAAGTGAAACTAAAACTATCCAATGAAAGAAATCCTACTGCTATTAACTCTCATCATATTATGTTCGAAGTGAATAGATACTGTTTCTTTAGGGCCTAAAATTAACCTGAAATTCATCAAATCCTGGTAAGCAGATGCTATTATTAACAATACAATCTGTCAGTAATGTACTGCTACAGTGCGTGCATGTGAAAACGATCTATTGAAATACCTCAAACAGAACCATTTATTAATGGAGGATTTTAGAAACATGTTTTTAAATCGTGTTTCTATTGAGTTCAGATGATCGTGTTTACTTGTCGAGTCATGCTCAACATCAACAGCAGGGTGTTTAAAATCATCTAGAGCTTCAGTGAATTTGGGACAGATGTGAGCTTATAATTAAATTATCACATATATTAATTATTATTTTCTCTTATAAAATTATTATAAAGAAACATTAAACACACGCGTCACGTGCTCAAACACACATAATAACACTACATAAACTACTAGATTGTACCGCATAAAGTAACACTAAGAACAACACCAACAATAACAATAATAAATATTGATGATGATAATGATTATGATAATAATATTAATGAAAGTGTCGCTGTTGAAGTTCGCTCACCTTCATCTCTCTCTCCGGAATGGAGTCTGGATCATCGCCCATCGTTACAAACCTTCCCTCGAGGGTCTTAAAGTCCAATAACAAGTAAATATGTACTTAACAAAGAGAAGAATGATGATTTAAGGAATTTACTCTGGTAATGTTAAGCTCTCTTCACGTTAGCAAGAACGCGCGCTGAACTCAGGGCGGAAATGACGCATGTTGGGAAAGAGGAAATAAGTCATCGTGATATCAGCCCTAAACACGTTGGCCACGATTATTGGCATCCCTAGAATCCTTATGAGTAAAATATCTGAAGTATATTCCCATTCATATTTAAAAAAAAAAAAAATGTTGTGCATCTTTTGTGCACTAGACATGACTTCCTGTTTCACAGGGGATAAATATGAGGTAACACACAGTCCAAATTCCCTTAATCATCAATCACAGTGGGTTAGACTAAAGAAGTCTGATATGCAGCAAAAGGTTGTTGAGCTTCACAAAATGAGAAGTGGCTATAAGAAAATAGCTAAAGCATTGAAAATACCCATTTCCACCATCAGGGCAATAATGAACAAGTTCTCATCAACTGGAGACCTTAAGAATCAGGGTGAGTCGTAGATTATGCTATCGAGTTCCGCACCCTGGCTGCTTCTTGTGGGTGGAAGGATCCTGCCGTGTGGGACAAGTTTCTGCTTGGGTTTTCCAACGACATCCAGGATGAAATCCATTCCTCGGATCTCCCTCCATGCTTCGTCGATTTGGTTTACCTGGTCATCCGAGTGGATCAACGGCCCTATGTCGTCGCCGCCGCTCCCCACCTACCCGGGCGGCAGGCCATCCTACCCAGTCCACAGCTTTTGCCAGGTCACCAGAATCACCGCCTGACACAGAGCCCATGCAGGTCGGGAGAACTTGGATCTCTCATAAGGAGAAACAGCGACGCCTCATGCAAGGATTATGCTTTCATTGTGCCCGGTCTGGTCATTTCTCTGCTTCCTGTCCAGTAAAAGACACTTCTCATCAGTTGGCAGGGAGTTACTGGCGAGTGCAACACCCTTGGATTGTGTTGGATTACACACATTTCTCCCGGCTCAGCTGCAGAATGGATCAACCAGTCACACAGTCTCTGCTATGGTGGACTGTGTAGCAACCTGATCCAATCTCCAGTGGCACCGATAGTGTTGGGGCAACCTTGGTTGGTAATGCACAACCCACATATAAACTGGTCAAACAACACTGTTCTTGCTTGGAGTCCTTACTGTTTGTTGCACTGTCTTAACTCTGCTGTCTCCCCTGTCTAGTCTTGTGTTTTGTTGCAGGATGAACTGGCAGATTTATATGCAGGACCGTTGACATACCATGACTTGAGGGTGATGTTCAGCTGGTCCTGCACCGCGACCCTTCCTCCTCATCGCCTATACGACTGTGCTGTTGAATTGCTTCCTGGCACTTCGTATCCTCAGGGGCGGCTGTATTTGCTCTCGGCTCCCAAGTGGGAGGCCCTTCTTCATCACCGGCAGGGGCGGGGTCCTTCTTCATGGAGAAGAAGGGTGGCTCGCTTAGACCCTGTATAGATATATCCAAGACCATGTTCAGCGACTGCTAGAGCCATCTCCAATTGGCCAACCCCAGATTCTTGCAAATTTCTGTCATAGGTTTATTCGGAATTACATCCTATTTGCCATGCTTCTGATAGATCTCACCTCAACTTGCACAGATTTTTGTTGGTCCCCGAGGGCTGAGGCCACGTTTTCTAAATTAAAGAAGCAGTTTTCTACTTTGCGTATCCTAGTAACTCCCGACCCTGCATATCAGTTTGTGATGGAGGTGGATGTGTCAGAGGTCCGGTCCTGTCACAGCGCTCTTCCTTGGACGGAAAGATGCATCCGTGTGCCTTTTTTCTGTACCGCTTAACACCTCCATTAACGAAAGTCTATCTCCTGCTTACTGCAGCTGGTGCCGGGTTCTTCACTCTTTGCCAGCCCAGTTGAAGTTGCAATTTATTGTTAATAAATCCTTTTAACTTTTTATCTGCTCTTGCGTCTCTTACTACATTGAATACGTTAGTTTGAGCGTGAACTTGGACATATTTCTTAAATTCTACATTTATGTTAAAATAAATGCTCCCAGGGCTGTCAAACTCAGTTCATGGAGGGCCACAGCCCTGCAGAGTTTAGGGTTGAACAGGGGACAGTCATTGGAGGACCTTTTTCAAGCACTGTAGATCATAACACCATATTGCTGTATTATTTAAATACACAGAATGCAAGTATTTCAAATGTTCACAATCAGAAGAAGAAAAGTGCATCTGAAGACACGTAAAGGTCGCTTGAATCATTCAAGTGTATCGGATTAAATGTCAAAGCCCATTTCTTCTTTACTGTCATCTATATGGAAGGGACAACATTTGCTTCCCATTCATGACATAACAGGTCATAAAGTCATTTTACTGATCATATGTTTTAGATGAGCAGTAATAATTAATGTTGCAGGTTGTCTACAAGCAATAAATATGTTGTGTGTTACAGTATATTTATATTCACAATCATGTTTAATTAGCTTGATAAATGATGGCTTTAACCACAAGAGAATCCCTAATAACTGTTCATATAAAGTGAGTAAAATAATTGTTTTGTGAAATATGGTATTTTATTCAAAAGCAGACCTTTCAGTATGAAATTTATGAAGAAATGATTTTAACAATGTAACTATTATAGAGGTGCAGGAGTCCAATATACCTGGGAATTAAAGATTTTATTTGTAACAATGACAGTAACATTTAGCAGTAGACATAATTGTTTTCTTTTCAATAAAAAGCAGATAAACAGTTTAGTCACTTATTACTATTCTTTAAGGAAACCATTAGGCTTGCTTTTAAAGCAAAGCAGTGCGGTACACATTTAATGCCACACTGGGTAAAGATTAGCAAACATTAGCACTCCATTCAAAAGTGAGAGTTGTGGCCTGTATATATTTAGTCAGATATGAAGTTTAATAGTTCAGGTGTACAGAGATGCAGCTAAGCTGAAGTACGGTGAGCATTTGCAGGATCTCAAATGAACTGATACACAATCTCCCTCTGATTGTCTGCGCTCGGAGTTCATGGCTTTAAAGACCCACAATTCATTTCACCAATCTGCACACAAACAGTGAGGCGTTAAAGTGTTGCCATTATTTACGAGGAAACACACACACAAATGCAGAGTCCCATAATAATTGCTCATTGAATCGTTTTGTGGTGAGGGTCTATGGGGAAACAGCATGTCGTTTTAGGCAGTTAATTAATGCCGATACTAATCTGAATATTTCCATAAAGTGATTACACATCATCACGACTGAGGAATATGCAAATACATTACACTATAATGCCAATATGTTATAGATACTGTGCTAAAAGGGTGCATCTCATGATGGGTCATATTTCACCCCAAAATAAATATATATTTATAATATCATTATTTTACATAAAGGAAATGAAGCCTATTTTTTTAAAAGGACATTATTTTCATGACCATTTAACATACATTCTCAGGAGGTTAACTGTAATAAATTATATAAAATAAAAAATGTCATTCTCATCACTGTAATGTGGAAAATTAGAATTTTATTTCAATTATAAAGTTCATTTGTAAAGTACAAGTTTAAGTATAATTTAATTATCAAGGGTGGCCAAATAAATTATTTGCATTTGTGATGACATACTTTGACAATGCAAAAAAAAAAAAAACATTAAAGGGCCTACAATACGCTTCATTTTCTAAATGCAATTACATTTAATTAATTTTTTTTGTGGTAAAATATTGACCTGGATTCACCTCAAGAGCACAGTTGGGTTTTATTGAAATTCACTGATCGTTACTGTGATATTTGCAGTTTGGGCACCAGCAAAATAAACACAAAATAAACTTCAAAATTACTAACTCCTAAATTACTAAATCATTTACTAAAAAAATGATCAGAGTTTCAAATTTGCATTTCATATTCAGATACAGAATTTGGGTCAGAGCTGTTCAATCATTCTCAACATTACATGCACAGTGCCCCTCACACACACACACACACACACACACACACACACACACACTACACTCACACACACACACACAAACTACACTCACACACACACAAAATGCACATACACACTACACTCACACAAACACACACACACAAACTGCATGTACACACACACAAACTACACTCACACAAACTCACACAATCAACACACACACAAAATGCATGTACACACACACAAACACACACAAACTACACTCACACAAACCCACACAATCTACACTCAAACACATGCGCACACACACAATCTACACAGACACACAAACTACACACGCACAAAAACAAACTGCACACACACACACACACACACACACACATACATACATAAACACACAAACTGCACGCACTCACACACACTCAATTACTCACTCACTCTCACGCAAACTGCACACACACACACACACACACACACAGTCACACACACTCAATTACTCACTCTCACACAAACTGCACACACTCACACACACTCAATTACTCACTCACTCTCACACAAACTGCACACACACACACACACACACTCACACACACTCAATTACTCACTCACTCTCACACTCACACAAACTGCACAAACACACAAACTGCACACACACACTCACACAAACTGCACACACACACACACAAACTGCACACACACACACACACACACACACTCACACAAACTGCACACACACACACACTCACAAACTGCACACACACACACACACACTCACACAAACTGCACACACTCACACAAACTGCACACACACACACACACACACACAAACACACAACTGCATGCACTCACACACACTCAATTACTCACTCTCACACACACAAACTGCACACACACACACACACACAACTGCACGCACTCACACACACTCGATTACTCACTTTCACACACACATACACACACACACACACACACATAAACACACAAACTGCACGCTCACACACACACTCAATTACTCACTCACTCTCACACACACAAACTGCATACACACACACACACATAAACACACAAACTGCACACACTCACACACAATTAATTACTCACTCACTCTTACACTCACACACACACACACACACACACACACACACACACACACACACACACGACACTTGTGTAAAAACATTTCCATTATATATTAGAGCTGATATTTGGCCTGATTAAAGAAGCTTCTACAATTGAAACAGAACACAGAATAAATGTGCATGTTCAATACATTTGGACATCAATATTACTATACAACACACAGCTTCCTCATTCTGCATAAATTCAGATCCACCTAGATTCAAAAATAAACAAAATAGAAGGTTGGACACGTGCACATCTGTAAAAATGTCTGTGTGGAGTTATGTGTACATAAGCAAAGATATAAAAGATGTGCTTGAAATACGAGTGTGAGAACTGGCCTTGCTGATATTAGTTCATCAGTATATATTTGCACATCTGAATGTTGGGCAACAGTTTCTACCTTTAGAAATGTATCGCAATCCCTCAAAATCACAAACTGCATAAACAATAAATATATGAGTATTGTCAAAACAACGAGTTTAACGAGTCGTGCTCAACAGCACATTTGTCAGTTATTGTCAGAATCGTCAGGCGTGTTGAAGTTATTAAAAAAGAAAGTTCAAACTAAATTTGTGATAAACAACAAGCAATTGCATACAAATTTCAATATTTTTGTACAGTTGTGGTACATGAGATCAGTAGTTACAGTAAGGCACAAGTTCTTTAAACTCAATAACACACAAAAAAAATCACCAAATCAAACATTACCATAATCATCATGAATCAAAACAGGCGATTTCTCCCCATAAACTGCAATTATATTTTTGCCATCATTATTAGACTGAAAAGATTTTTGATTAGGCCTCATATCAAAGTTCAATTAAATAATGATGCTCCAATTAATACAATTAGACCGGTGTTCAATATTGAGCCGTTAAAACCTTCCAGATGTTCTTAAAACAGCACCAATCAAGTGTTCTTTCATGTTAATATTAGACATCAACATGAACAAATGTCACTAGAACCAAATGTACATGGCATTAATTAGGCAATTTAACCCACAAAACACTCTTAAAATACATTAGGGCCAAATTAGTGGAACTGGATGTAATTCTTTACACAATTAAATCATTTAAATTTCCAGATCTTCTACAACAACTGTGACAGCGTGTCACACCTGAAGATTCTGACACTTACAGTATTGTGTATGTGCTGCATGACTGTAAATATATTCTTACTATTCCCACTTTCATTGAAAATAACATTTTATTTGAGTTTTTTTGTGTGTGTGTGTGTGTGTGTCATAAAATCTCATGAAATCTGTCAAGAACATGTCCAGGTCACAAAAAAATTAAGTTAAATATAAATGAAATGCTTTGTTTAAAGAAAATGAAGCCTATTTTAGAATCATTTAGATTTGTATCATTTTGTATTTTTTTTTATGTAATGCAAAAAATAATTGCCTGTCAAGAACATCATATTTCACCCCAGAATAAAATCAAATACAGTATTTTGCTTCAGAAGAGACCTTTTTAGTAACTTTATGATTTGTTTTTGAAAAGTGTAATGCAGAAAAATAATTCAATGACTCATTACGATATACAATGAAATATGATTTAAATGTTAAAGTATTTATAAATCATGTTTTACATCATTTGTTCTGTAGCACATTACAATATTTTTTAAATGTAATTCAGTAAAAAAGACTTTATTATTATTATTATTACAGTAATGCGAATCGAATGCGGATCACTATTGAAAAGAAATCATCCTGTCACATTATAGTAATGAGGTTTTAGTGGGTTGTCCTGCAAGAAGGCATCATTTACTTTATGCAGAATATAATTTGAATGCATTTCTTTAGTTTTTATGATGACACGTGACCCGTGACGGTGTTTTGTGAGATTCACCCAATAGTGCAATTACATAGTAGTGAAACTGTGTTCTGGAACACACAACATGTTTCTCAACCACCGAAGTGTGCAATCATGCCACATCTTTTCTCACCTTTAAGACTTGTCACAAAATACACAATAAGACTTTGGGAGGCTTTGCTCTGTTAGTGTACACTATCTAGTGCATCATAAGTGATGTAACAACATTCAGGGCACAGAAGCACACGGCAAAGAAAACAACACAATCGTGGCATGAATTGTGAAAAGAAACACCAACAGAAGGACGACATCGCTCTCGTGTCGCTGTGCAACTTTGCAACACTCTCAAAACAACAGTCTTCACCAGAACCATCGGCCAATCAGAGGGAAGGACACAGCACAGTTCTCCAGTCAGTTTGTACAGTCGATCTGAGCCGCTCCTTTAAGTCATTAAGTGCAAATGTATAAAGCCAGCAAAGTATTTCATACCAGTTTCATTATGAGACAATTTACAGTTCAGAAATATAGTGAAAAACTCACTCGGTGTACGTCAAACAATCTTACAGTTAAAGTAGCAGTTTTAATTTGGGGGATGCTGATTCTGAATTTGCATGCAAGCGGTTTAAGTGAGCGCTCATTGCTTCAGCAGGTGTTCATCACCTCATAAATGTGTTTACAGGTAAAGTCACATGTGTATGTGTGTGTCAGTGTTTAGATACTCAAACACACACAGGCATTATGATTTGAGAAGGGAATATATGAAATATACAGTCAAACTTTGTAAACAAGACAAAAGAAGATAACATTCAAAACAATTGATCAAATCAACTGTAATAAAAGCAATCACTTGAGTAAGAAATATGTCAGTTAACGTTTGTGAAATGTATCATTTCACTTTGATTTTTATTGAATTCTTTTTCATATGCCTTAGGTTATTTCTCAGAACATTTCTCAAGAACATGCTATATTTGAACCCAAAATCAAAAGACAGAAATAAACATTTGTTTGGATTTTTGCATTGTGCTATTATTTGCCAGACAATTAAACACCCCCCACCCTCAAGACATATTCCTTACAATTGAAATGTAAAATAATGGCACAATGCAATACAGTTGGTCTTTTCTCTCTTGATTTTGGGGTGAAATGTGACCCTAGGCAGGTTTTGTTGAGATTCACTCTAGTGCTAAATTTGTGCCAAAGTGCTCTGAAGAACAGAACATGCAAAAGTGTTAGATTGAGTTTCACAAGGAAGGTCACCCGCTGTGTGTGCCACTGGCATCATTTCATCACAACACCACATGACCGCCGTTCTCGAGCATGTGGCCAACGTTTGCGTCACTGCTCGAATGATTTGATTCACTAAACATGTTAATGTCACTGGTTTGGAGCAGTTAACTGAAACAAAAGATTTTCATGCGAGATGCCTGTGTGTGTTTGCCGTTCCAGTAATCCGCACTCTCTTCAGTGTGTATACACATGGTTATGTGAACTGAAGGGGCGTGTCTTGAGTCTAGAGAGCGGAGCTAACCAATTACTGCCCGTTTAGGCCCTCCTCAAACTCCTCCTTCTGCTGCCTATCAGTATGCGTGGTCACACTGACCCCGCCCTTGGTTTTGGGAATGACAGGAGCCGTCCCTGATGTCCCATCGGGGCTGTCAGTCTGAGTTTCCTCCTCCTCATCAGGCTCCTCTTCGTGTAGGGGCTCCGGGTCACCTTCGTCCAGCGGTACGCAAGTTCTCATTGTTTCTTTGCGCTCGGCGTATAGCCGCTGTTCCAGGGTCAGACCAGCGGGCAGCAGGTTGTCAAAGGGCAGGGGAATGCCCAGTGGGACCCCGCTCATGCCTAGACCCACACCCGCGGGCACAGAAGAGCCCTGATGCACCTCCATACCATCAGGCAACATGGACTTGATTTTGGGCAGCCAGCGTTTGCGTACGCGGCGCGCATTCGTGCACATGTCAGCTGCGATGACGTTCATCTCACTTTCCTTAAAATTAGGTGCGAAGTTCTGACAGTAGACTGAACAGACAAAGAGACTCATTAAACAGTTTTAAAAGCTGAAAAGTGAAGCAGTGCTATTTCCATGACAAATATTCCTGGCAAATCCAAATTTAAAGGGACAGTTCACCCAGGATAGTCGTTTAATCACCCTCATATTGTGTCAAACTTGTATGCTATTATGTTTTCTTCTTCTGTGAAACACAAAAGGAGACATTTCAAAAAGAAAAGACAAGAAAAGTATCATAAAAGTGGCCCATGTGACCTGTGCGCTATATTTCGAGTCTTTAGAAGTCGTTCAATAGTTTTTTATGAGAAACAGACTGAAATTCAAGTCTTTATTAACTACTTATCTTCCCCTCCGCTGATATCTCAAATCAAATGTGTCGCATCAGGTTTGACGTCAATGTCGTTTTATTTGATAGTTGAGGCGGAGAAGATTTTCAGTTAATAACAACTTCAATTTGTGTATGTTCCTCACACAAAATTATTGTATGACTACTGTATGCACAAAAGTCATATGGACTACTTTTATGACACTATAATAATAATTTGATGGTGTTTTTGTCCATATTTGAGCTTGACGTATCTAGTTAGAATGAACTTGATGTAGGGTGAGGAAATAATTAAAGCATTTTCAATTTGGGGTGAACGGTTGCTTTAAAGACATGACATGGCATTTACTTCCATAATGTGTCATATGTTTGAATTTTTGAACAGAAAAAAATGTAGTCTTTGATTTTAGACAAGCTGCATTTTTCAACAGTATCTTAAAACTACAACGTAATAGAAAGTTGACTACTGATTCACACAATCCAATAGCCCGCATGGCGTAGGTTATACAGTTTGCACAGAAATACACACGATTAATCATTCACAATAACACCGTTATGAACATGAACAATAGTTCATGTTAATTGAATGTTTACTTTGAAGTGCTTCACATACACTGATTGATTATAATGAGTGTCCATTTCTAACATTATTCACATCATATATAAAGCATTACATACGTTTGACAGCATTCAGGACTCGACTGTCCAGTGGTTTTCGGCTCGGGTCACTGGTTGAAGATCGAATGCCCGTCCCACAGCTGTTAGCTAATGTGTTCCTGCAGATTCAACAAACAGCCAGCAGACGGCACAGTGGAGACCAAAGCCATCAGAAACATATCTACTGATATTCAATATCAAAAGAACTTCAGATAACATGATCAATCAGCAGGAGTTACACAGACAGCTGTTAAATGGTGAACTGACCCTTCAGATAAGTGTCAGATAAGTGATTCTCATGAAACCTGTCAAGTAAATGGTCCTATTTTACTCCAAAAAAAGAGAGAAAGGCATAGTCTATTTTTAAGGTCATTATGATTTTTACATTTACAGTTACGCACATTTTACACGTTAAATGTCATTAACACAATTAATAAAAGATGGTCATTATGATGTCCTTATTAATGCAATGTGAAAAAAGTTACATTGTAATACTTAAAAAGATTTGATCTATAATTGTAGCACTCCCTTGGTTCTGCCTTTTATTTTTGCTGATTTGAATAAAAATAGAATTGAACAACAGCCTCTTTTTTACTTTAACAGTGTAAAAAAATACTGTTAATGACACTCATCATAAAAGTATGGAATAGCAAAAGTAAAGTATCTGGATGCTTAATCCTCATTTTAAACAAAGGGAATACTAAAAGTAAAGTGATCGAATGTGTAGCAGTAATGGGAATCCTCATTTAAAACAATAGAATAATACAAGTAAAATGTCAGGATGCATTACGGTAAAGATGATCCTTGTTTTAAACACTGGGAATAGTTCAAGTAAAACGTTGGGATCAGTTAAGGTAATGAGAATCCTCATTTAAAACAATGGGAATAGTAAAAGTAAAACATCTGGATGTGTAACGGTAATGAGAATCCTCATTTAAAACAATGAGAATAGTAAAAGTAAAGTGTCCGAACAAGAAACGGTAATAAGAATCATTGTTTAAAACAATTAGAATAGTACAAATATAGTGTTTGGATGTCTTACGGTAATGAGCATGCTCATTTAAAACAATGGGAATAGTAAAAGCAAAACTTCATGATGTCTTACGGTAATGAGAATCCTCATTTAAAATAACGGCAATAGTAAAAGTTATATGTCTTCATAAAATGTGCTTAAATGTCCTGAAAATAATGCCACAATGGAATCTTACTGGTCCTGAATGTAGGTTTCATTTACTTTATTTCTTTAAAATAGAATGTATTTATTTATTATATATGCATTGATTTAGGGTTAAATATGAGGACATTTTCTTGACAGGTTTCATGAGAATTACCTAGACAGACTTTACAGGAAGTTGCATAGGAAATAATTGGATATTTCCATGAACAGTGTAATTTTCTGCTAAACAGAGTGGTAAAATGTAATGGACGTTATATGTGATTACAAATTGTGGACACTGTGAATAAGAATGGAGAGAAACATTTACAGTATCATAGTCACTGAAAGGAGAGAAGCCTCATGTGATTGTTATTACATTAGTCATTAGTGAACAACTGTTACTTAGTTTGGTACTGTGACGTCTTTAGTTGCTATCACCAATACTATGACCTGAATCATAAATAAATGACAGCTCAGTATGGTTTTTAAGGCGGGGCTTCCTAAAAAGGGCAATTTGTTTGTTTAAATGTGACAAACCTGTCGAAGAAGGTAGCTAACAGTCTCCTGAGCAGCACCTTGTGTTTGATACCAGCACACAGGTGACAGTTCATCAGCTGACCTCGGGTCATTAACACACCTGTACCTAACAAAAACACACAAAATACTCTTCAAATACAACTATCACCACCTCATCTGTGTTTATAGCCAGAGAGTTTAAGACTCCACTGATTTATTCATTGATTTTGTGATTAACATTTTTGATTGATTCATACACTTTCAAAAAAGCAAAACATATATACACAGAATCAACATTTAACCCCCACTATTACCTCCCACCCTGTCAATCCCCAATCCCACCCTGACCCTCAACAAACATTCTTGTGGTCACATATGAGTATATGCCCCCCAATATAATAATCACACACAATTATAACTAAACCTCTATCTCCACTGCCCCTCGCCAACAGCCCTCCAAGAACGTCAAATAGTTGGCTAAGTTCTAAGTTCCCCAGCCATCTAGATGATACTTCCTTTAAAGCCGCCACCCTCCCCATCTCCGTGCACTACTCCTGAAATGGGGGCACTCCAGCTGACTTCCCCTTAAAACTATTTGTCTGGCGATCATAACACTGGTTAGGACCCAATTTTTTATGTGTTTATTTCCTTTATTGATGACCGCCTCATCGCCTACAATACAGATTCTGGGGCAAAATGAAATTTGAGTGTCCAATACGTCACACATGAAACTCTGAACCTTAAACCAAAATTCTTGGATCTTAACAAGCCACCAAATAAATATGGGTTGTGTCTCCATCTTGCACTACATCAGTACAAAAGCGACCTTCCGTTGATGTAAAAGTTTCTTGCATTCCTTGAATCGATCACGTCTCGCTCTTGCTGAATTCACAAAGTCTGGGAACAAGAAAATGCTGTGGTTCTTCAAGAAAGACTTCCTTTATTCGTCGCCTTGTGTAACAAAAGATCTTTATTGGATGATCTCAGAAATTTGGCCAGAATTGATCGGGGCCTGTCTCCCTCAGTGGACCGACGAGCCGGAACCCTGTGAGCTTGTGCAATTTCCAACTTATGGCCAGTTATGTCGAGCTGATTCGGAAAGAGCACGTCCAGGAATTTCACCATATCCTGACCCTCTTCAGCTTCAGGAATTCTGACGATTCGGACATTATTCCACTGGCTACTGTTCTCCATGTCCTCCAATTTCTTCCAGACATGCTCCAAATCGATATTGGTTGCTAGCGGGATAGCAGATAATTCCCTTTCCAATGACTCCAGATAATCAATCTGTTTCTTGACATCCCCTACTATTGTAACCACCTCAGAAAATTCTGTCTCCATGGCAGTGATCGATCGACGTATTACAGCAAGATCATCCAAGTCAACAACAACTTTCATCAGTATTGCTGACATCTTCAACATTTCTCGCAGAATTTCCCTAATTTCTCTGAACAAATCGACTCCCTGGTACGAGGCCTTCTCGGAGGTGTCAGATTGAGTATCTTTTAAAGTCTCCAGATCCCGAGGTTTTTGAATTCTTTGACATATTATCTTCTTAGAACAGTTATGGAACAGAGTGTATCGAGTCCCATTGGTTTATGTCATTAATACAGTTAAAACTAGCAAAGTGCGCAGAGCTCGCACGTTCACACATCCAACCTGCATTGCGTCACGTGACTCCCCATAATTTATTCATTTGAAGTGCGAATGCTCCACCACATAGATACAAAATGAAGTTTTGCTTTTTAAACTCGAGCAAATGTTGTATTTTACCTAAAATATCCTTTTAAAGATGATGTATCATTTTTAATAATTGAAGGGGTGACAAAGATCTCTTGTTGTAAAAATGATTATGACTTGTACTAGTCAGCTTCATATACCTCCTACTAGTTCTAGTTTCTCCCCCGGATCTCCCTCCGTGTAGAGTTTTGGGTGGCATCGATAACCGATCTGACTGATTAGGCTGGCAGGCAGCGCCACCAGATCCCGACGAATCAGAACACAGGAACGGTTCTCCAGCGCCAGCGGCATCTCGGGCTTCTCAGTGACTGTGAATAGAGAGAGATATTTTCATAACATCTACAGTGAACGAGGACTAGCCTGTTCTGTCTGATACTGTATAGTTATTGTATTGCATACTGTAACTTTCAGAACTTCAAAAGTATTGTCCAGTGAAAAAAAAACATTTCTTCAAACTAAACTGCAAAAACGACTTGCTCTGAACTTCTACAACTTTCTGACGTCATCAACACACGATCACCCACATTTATATATCAATGATGCCTTATTCAGTGATTAGAAACTTTTCCCATCCAGTCTCAATGAGGTAATAAGGACGAAGACAGATCGTATTATTACTATTCTATATCATTTCAGCACAGATTGCTTTACGAATCTGTCTCAATGTAATGCAGCTGCTCAAACTGGCTGCTACTGAAGGATGATATTGAACTCAAACCTGCAGCTCGTGTGTGACCACAGCAAAGCATTTGACTTATGAAGAGGCCAGCCAATCACAGCAGATGTCATTTACTTATAGAAGTCTTAAAGTTACAGTTGCAAAACAACCTGTATAATTGTAGGGAGCGAGAAGGTGGAGAATAATCATAAACACCTAAATAATAAAATTATGCATGCATGACACTTTGGTTAACATTAAAAGAGGACTTTGGTGAAACGATTAAATACAATTATGATGAGACCCCTTCAATAGTCACATGCATCATGGTTCCTAATGTGTTGATTGTGTTTTTATTTGTGTGTGTGTGTTTTTTGTGTGTGTGTGTTTTTTTTTTAAATGGCACATTTGTATTGAAGAAGAGAATAGCTGCACAAACACTTACTTCAGTTTATAGTAGCTGCATCTAAATGTACACAATTCAATAAATACTGCAGTGACATGACTGATATAAAACTTCTGCTTCTATTTGTCCTTCAGTACTTAAATTGCACACACACACAAACACACGCACGCACGTATAGTTCTGTAAACCCAACACACCCCCTAAACCCAACACCCCCCGCTAAACCCAACACACCCCCTAAACCCAACACACCCCCCTAAACCCAACACAACCCCTAAACCTAACACAACACACCCCCTAAACCCAACACACCCCCTAAACCCAACACCCCCTAAACCCAACACAACCCCTAAACCCAACACCCCGCTAAACCCAACACACCCCCTAAACCCAACACACCCCCCTAAACCCAACACAACCCCTAAACCTAACACAACACACCCCCTAAACCCAACACACCCCCCTAAACCCAACACAACCCCTAAACCTAACACAACCTCTAAACCTAACACAAACCCTAAACCCAACACAACCTCTAAACCCAACACACCCTCTAAACCCAACACACCCCCTAAACCCAACACAACCCCTAAACCCAACCCCTAAATCTCACACATCCCCTAAACCCAACACATCCCCTAAACCCAACACAACCCCTAAACCCAACACACCCCCTAAACCCAACCCCTAAATCTCACATATCCCCGAAACTCAACACACCCCCTAAACCCAACACAACCCCTAAACCCAACACAACCCCTAAACCCAACCCCTAAATCTCACACATCCCCTAAACCGAACACATCCCCTAAACCCAACACAACCCCTAAACCTAACACAAGCCCTAAACCCATCACAACCCCTAAACCCAACACAACCCCTAAACCCCACACAACCTCTAAACCCAACACAACCCCTAAACCTCACACAACCCCTAAACCCAACACAACCCCTAAACCACACACAGCCCCTAAACCCAACACATCCCCTAAACCCAACACAAACCCTAAACCTCACACAACCCCTAAACCCAACACAACCTCTAAACCCAACACAACCCCTAAACCCAACACAACCCCTAAACCTAACACAAGCCCTAAACCCAACACAACCCCTAAACCCAACACAACCCCTAAACCGCACACAGCCCCTAAACCCAACACAACCCCTAAACCTCACACAACCCCTAAACCCAACACAACCCCTAAACCGCACACAACCCCTAAACCGCACACAGCCCCTAAACCCAACACAACCTCTAAACCCAACACAACCTCTAAACCTCACACAACCCCTAAACCCAACCCAACACAACCCCTAAACCCAACACAACCCCTAAACACAACACAACCCCTAAACCCAACACAACACAACCCCTAAACACAACACAACCTCTAAACCCAACACAACACAACCCCTAAACACAACACAACCCCTAAACCCCACACAACCTCTAAACCCAACACAACCCCTAAACCCAACACAACCTCTAAACCCAACACAACCCCTAAACCCCACACAACCCCTAAATCCAACACAACCCCTAAACCCAACACATCCCCTAAACCAACACAACCTCTAAACCCAACACAACCCCTAAACCTAACACATCCCCTAAACCCAACACAACCCCTAAACCTCACACAACCCCTAAACCCAACACAACCCCTAAACCCAACACAACCCCTAAACCCAACACAACCCCTAAACCTCACACAACCCCTAAACCCAACACAACCCCTAAACCCAACACAACCCCTAAACCCAACACAACCCATAAACCCAACACATTCCCTAAACCCAACACATTCCCTAAACCCAACACATCCCCTAAACCCAACACAACCCCTAAACCCAACACAACCCCTAAACCCAACACATTCCCTAAACCCAACACATTCCCTAAACCCAACACATCCCCTAAACCCAACACAACCCCTAAACCCAACACAACCCCTAAATCCAACACAACCCCTAAACCCAACACAACCTCTAAACCCAACACAACCCCTAAACCCAACACAACCCCTAAACCCAACACAACCCCTAAACCCTAATGAACACTTCTTTGCTGTCTTCAATTATGTATCATAAACTAATTATTACAAGTACTAACAGCTTGTGCTTATGACAGCTCTCTGGCTCATGAATGATTCTCCCAGTCACTCGTACATACACGCTGTACAGTATAAACACAAATAATCTCACAATCATTTGCTTGTCATTCAAGATATTTCAAATGTCACATCAAAGACACGCGACAGAACAACAGAGCAAATAGAAAAGTTAAAGGGATGAGAATGAGAATTCTGTAGTCATGTATTCACCCTCATGTCTTTCCAAACCATATCACTTTTTTTTCTTCTTTAGGTTTTTCAATAATTACATTTTTACTAGTTACACTGCTAAATTATTATGATTTGGAATGCCCAATTCCCACTACTTAGTAGGTTCTCGTTGTGGCATAGTGACTCCCCTAAATCCGGGTGGCGGAGTACAAGTCTCAGTTACGATCCACACAACCCATTGAGAGCGAGAACCACTAATAGCAAGCATGAGGAGGTTACCCCATGTGACTCTAGGATTCAAAGTCACGACTCCAGGGGTGATAGTCAGCGTCAATACTCACTGACCCAAACTGCTAATTCTTGATAATGGGAACGGAATTACTACTAGTGATTCTCTAAAGTGCTCATTTTTAATATCAGTAATTACATTTCTATCAGGAAGACTCGAAGGCTTGAGTAAAATATGACAATTTATTTGATGAATATAAAAAACAGAAATGTAATGTCTCTCTTTGGTGTAAGCCCCATCTGCTGGTCCAAAGAAGTTGTCCTTGGAATCGTCATATCCTGCCTGAGATAGGAGGCAGGGGGCGTGTCGTGTTGGCACACTGAAACAGCAATGTGATAGATTGTGAGCAGGCTTATAAAGCGATGGCTGACGCATGAGTGGCTAGGAGTAACATAGCTAATGGTGCGATAATGTACAGCTGTGAGTCTTCCCGCTACAACTATGCTGCGTGTTGTAAAAATGTTAATTCTTGATACAAACTATTATGCCATTGCGCTCAGAAATACATACTGTATTCTTGATATCAAAAATGGAATTTCAACTAGTAGAAAGATTGGTATTGATATCTGTAACTGCATTATCACAAGAAGAATTTCACTAGTCATTCACTGCTGCTTAAAATGCAAATATATAAAAATATTTTAGGGCTGTCGATCTTTTAAAATTTGTAAACAAATTAATTACATGGTGTGCCAATTAATTAATCAAATTAATCACAATTAATTACATATATTAATATTTGCTGTGAAAGCCCCTCAAATAAAAATAATTCAATATATAATGATAATAAAAATTATAAATAGTTATATTTAAATAATTACAAATAATATATATATATATACATTTCTGCATTTGGCAGACGCTTTTATCAGAAGTGACTTACAGTGCACTTATTACAGGGACAATCCCCCCGGAGCAACCTGGAGTTAAGTGTCTTACTCAAGGACACAATGGTGGTGGCTGTGGGGATCAAACCAGTGACCTTCTGCTTAACAGTTTAGTGCTTTTTAGTCCACTATGCCACCACCATTCCATATATATATAAATATATTCTAAAAAAAATAATATTCAGATAATTAAAATGCATGACATTATTGAGGAGTTAAGTAAGCCTTGATAAGACAATACAAAAAATGGCTTTAGAAGCGAAGGCAGCCAAGAGTCCACCACCACCCGGATTGAGGTGAGTAACTGCACAACCACGAGGACCTACTAAGTAGAGGGAATTTAGCATTCCAAATTGGGAGAAAAGGGGATAAAATATTTTTTTTTTAAAAAAGAAAACCGTGTCTTGTGACCCCAAATTTGGATTTGCACTTTCAAATTATATATATAAAATGTAGAATTTCTTATAACATTACTAGTACAAATGTCCATTCCTGATATCAACAATTGAAACGTGTAAAAAATGAAATTTTTTTATATCAATTATTTGGTTTTCACTAATTGCAATGTTGATTTCAGATATCTATAATGAGATTGTAACGTGTAAGAAGAAGCCTTTTAAATTACCTTTAATATATGTAACTCTCCTCCAATTTATTGATCTCTGAAATCCATTCTAACATGAATCTAACATGTAAATGTTATTTGTAATTCAATTGTTGATATCAGGAATTTTTATTTCATATATTGCTATAATTGGTTTCAGGTTGAGGAAACACTGACAGAATACAACTTTTTTTGGCGAGTTTTCCCTTAAAATTAATATAAACTCGAATTTACTTGCGTAAGGGTTAGAGGAGCGGCCACACAGCTGACTGTAGGCGTCATCAGTGTCGAAGGGCTCCTCCTCAAGCTCCTCATCCTCGTTCTGGTATGACGTCGGACTGTCGGTGGTCGGCAGGCTGGATGCTCCCGGACTGGAGCGCTCTCCAGGGGCCACAGGATAAAGCACGGCCCCAGGTTGAAATACCCCCACGGATCCGGCATAGAACAGCGAGCCGCCCCGTGTTGAACGGCCACTTTCGCCGTTTGAGGGTTTTTTACCACCACTGATGTTCTGGAGGCTAAGCAGCGGATCGGATACCTCCAGCTTTATTCTGCGTGTCTGGCCTTGCAGCAAGGGCGACCAGCCCTGTGGTCCCAACACCGAGCCCGAGTTGTTACTGGGACTCTGCGGCTCCGAGCCTAGATCATCCATGGCGGCAGTGGCCGAGTCGCAGTGCGGCGAGTTGGCTTTGAACATCAGGTCCATGCCGCGCTCCACGATGTGCTGGATCTGCAGGTAACCAGCAGTGTACATCAACACAAGCTGCTCGCTGGCCGCCATGGTAAGCTTGCCCGTGTAGCAGAAGCTGAGGATCTGCTGGAAACATGCCGGCGTCACAGACGAGGGCAGTTCGAACTGCGCTTTAGTGCTGCTGCTGAATAAGTCACGGAAATATAGGCTGCTCGCTGCCAGTACTGCGCGATGAGCTTTGAAGGCTTGACCTTTGACCAGGATGGAGACGTCACAGTACTGCCCCAGTATGCGCTGCTCATTCAGCGAGCTCAGCACCGTGCTGCCGAAGTTTGGGATCTCCACTTGAAGCATCTGGGACATAGTGGCCTGCTTTCACAAACACACCGTCAACTGAGCCAGCGAGTGGTCATCTGAGAGAGATTGAAAACAAAATATGACAGCTGGTGATTGGTGATGATCATTAGCAAATCAGTCAATCTAAAGTGAAATTCAGTTCAGACTAGAGAGAGTCATCCACAACATTTCAAGATTCCCTCCATAGATTCACATCAGCTATTTCTTACACAATACAAAATCATCTGTTGCAACTCTTTCAATACAAATCTGTTATTACTTAATATATACACTCACCGGCCACATTATTAGGTACACCTGTAAATCTACTTATTCATGCGATTATCTAATCGGCCAATCTTGTGGCAGAAGTGTTATGTATAAAAACATGCAGATATGGGTCGGAAGCTTCAATTGACATCAACCATCCCAACCCAGGAGATCAGCAGTTACAGAAATACTCAAACCAGCCCATCTGGCACCAACAATCATGCCATGGTCTAAATTACTGAGATCAAATTTTTTTCCCCATTCTAATGGTTGATGTGAACTTTAACTGAAACTCCTGACCCATATATGCATGATTTTATACACTACACTGCTCCCACATGATTGGCTGATTAGATAGTCGGATGAATACGTACATGTACAGGTGTACCTTATAAAGTGGCTGGTTAGTGTATATACTGTAACAAATAAAAATGCTAAAATCCACAAAACTAAACTTTTTTCAGAGTTTTCGTACTCACACATAGTAACCGATAATCAGCCATAGGTTCTTTAATATTGGGTTTATTGTGATGGTGCGATTTGTTGGGTCTCTAAAGAACACCATTATACCACTGTGTTCAGCAGGAAGCAACTGGTTGTTTAAAGGTCATGTACTGATATTTTGTATTTTTAGCATAAATTATTCAACAGCCTTTAATTCTCAAGAGAGAAACGCATAGCATTTTAACCCTTAAAGTCGCAGTGAAGTGCCTTGACGAGTGCAGTTCTATTTGGTGTTTTGACTTATTTCCTTCTGAAACAGGAAGTGGGGGTAGGAACTGTTGAACAGCTCATCCCATTTTACAGAAATAGCCAATCGGCTTTAGTTTACAGCCACACACACATATTCATGCTAATATACACACATGCTGCTCATGTCAGTGCCAGATACTGGGGAAACTGAGAACCGTTCTCAATGCTGACCCACTTTTCCACTGACTTGAGAACCGAACGATGATCTATCTGACAAATTAAGACATAACCAGCCCAAAAACGGTCTTTGCTTACAACCAGGCTGAAGCCGTTGTGCAAGTCCAATACAGATGTATGAGAAACAAGTGAATAAAAGATCACAATACAATAAAAATAAATAAAAAAAGAGCACTCATTCGTGCTGTACATCCCAAGATATCTTTGAAAAATGTCTGCATTAATGAAAATGAATAAACTCCAGGTATTTTCTCCACATCCAACTGATAAATTAGATGGAAGTATTCATGCGTAAAATGCCTTGAACACAAAAGCGAATTAGCCGTTATTCCTCCTTGTTGGAAATGTAAAAATTCAAGCATGCGGGCACGTAACCAAGCTAGTTAGAGGAATTGAACAGGGGTTTGGCAGGGAAACAGATGAAAATACACCTTTTCACTATTTCTGCATCAGGTTTGTGTATTTCACAGGCTCCTTAAAATAGTGTGGGTAAAAATTTACTAAAAACATTTGACGATTGGCTTAACAGCAGGGCAATATATATATTATATACTAAATTTTTAGTAAATATATATATATATATGAGATCACACTTTTGACATTCATTTGACAATCGTGGGACCTGTACACAACTATTACACAAAGTACAAACATTCATTGATACACAATTAGACATCACACTACTACATGCATACTATACTTTATGTAAATGTAGATTCTAAAGAGCAGTATGTGGAGGTGAGGGCATAGTCAAGCGCCCATCTGGGGAGAGGGAGAGCGATAAGGACATACACCTGAGATGACTTGTAACTAATTTCCATGTTCACAGTGTGAGTCAGGGGAAATAAAAGAAGATCCCAGTTCACCGAAAGGTAGAGAGAGCCTGGCTGAGAATCTGTTTCTGTGTTAGAATTGAAGCTTCACCATTGCGCTTTAAGTGGATGTGTTTATTTTCTGTTAATACAAAAAGTGACATTCCTGAGTTTAATCGCCATGTTCTGCTTCCTCCTTTTGACCCAAATACGAACTTCTGCTACACTGGTGCCAAAACCCGAGATAAGGAGGAAGGTACGCGGCTATGGAGTCGTCTTTGTTACTGGAGGAAGTGTTCTGATCTCTTGCCACCATCCACCAGGCTCAACACCAGGCCCTCATGGATCTGTGGGCAGAGCAGCAACAGCGCTTCAAGGTGCTCTTTTAAGAGCAAGACTTGGCCCTCACATATCTGTATTTCTCAATTATAAACTATCAGATGTATTGAGTGACACATGAGACTCAGACAAAAGAAGATACAATACAGTTGTTAGAACCTACAAGCCATTGGGAAATGTTGTTCCAGGCAGCTCATCATTGTCCGATGGCCAACTCCAAAAGGGCCACTGCACCCTCTTCCGATGACTTTAATCTGCTTTGAATACTATTCTTAAGGCGTCCTTAAGATGATTCGCTTATGTTTTCCTCTTTTGTAAGTCACTTTGGATAAAAGTGTCTGCCAAATGAATAAATGTAATGTAAATGTAATGTTCAACTGTGTTAATACATAAAGATTAGTTTATTACAGGAAAATATTGTCCTATCACAGGAATGGGTGAATGTGTCACAGTGTAAAGCGTTTTGGAAGGTTAAAATGGCACTATATAAGTGCAGAGACACCAAATTTTGCAGGATGGTGGTGGTGTAGTGGGCTAAAGCACATAACCGTTAATCAGAAGGTCACTGGTTCGATCCCCACAGACACCACCATTGTGTCCTTGAGCAAGACACTTAACTCCAGGTTGCTCCGGGGGGATTGTCCTTGTAATAAATGCACTGACAAATAATAACGTGGTGTAGACCAATGATATTTGCTATAGCAATGACCTTCAATCTGTAACACTCCACCCCAAAACATTTGAAATGTAACGAGGTTAATAATAATTATAATAATCATTTTTTATTTACTACCGGAACGACCTCAGTTATCTATTCAAATTATAAGCATATAAATACCAAACTTACTGCTTTTTCTTGCAGTAAGTTTGGTATTTATATGCCAACTTGGGTTAAGTTTAGGGTTAGTAATGATAAATAAGTATTATCTGTATCTGCATCGGCTATTGAAAAACCCCAATAGGTTAACCACTAGTAAAGAAATACTGAAGACTGACAAACACATTTGAGCTTAGACCGTTCATCAGATAAAAACACACTCATTACACAAACCTTCATGAGTCACACTGTTCACACTTGCTCCACACATGAACACATGGAGAAGTTCCACTGTTGAGAAACGCTTCAGTCCATTTCCAGGAACATCAACTGAAATACAGCCGCCTCCTTCACTCCTCACTCCCTCTGTCTGTCTGTCTGTGTCTCTCACTCACTCACACACACACACACACACACACACACACACACACACACACACACACACACACACACACACACACACACACGCAAGCTGGTCTGATTGTGGAAGATTAAGAACTGAATTTGCTCATTATGGATTGGAGAGAGATTTGGAATAGATCAGGCGTTTTCTCTTGCTTCAACTGTATTGAAATTAGTTGAAGACGAGTTTCAAATATGCTGCACATGAGTAATGCTACTTGAATGTTGCGTAGAGTTGCTACCTATGAAGAGGGTTCCAAATCACTCTCTTATAAGGATCCTTTTCATGTTGCTGACATAGAAGACAAGTGGACAGTGAGGCAGCAGACCAAATATGTGTTATAGATAAGAACATTTTATTTGATAAAAATATACTTTGGCTTTGTTTGGAACTACAGTATATTGTAAGCAGAATATTGTGTCTAAAATGACAGTTCCTCGATATGAACTTCTCAGTCGTAGAACCTATTTCACACTCACAATCGTTCTGTTGTACTGAAAATCAGTACGGCTATGATTACCCGTTTATATTCAGTACAACAGCATGACTTTGAGTGTAATATTGCATATTTTAGATTATTTTTAGGGGTCCAAGACCAAAAGGTTGTATTTGTACTGATTTTATTCTTCTACTTCTGCCCTTAAAGTGTCTAGGCAGGGGGCAGCAACTGGCTCAGTTGGTAGAGCGGGTCGGCCACTAATCGCAGGGTTGGCGGTTAGATTCCCAGCCCACATGACTCCACATGACGAAGTGTCCTTGGGTAAGACACTGAACCCCAAGTTGCTCCCAATGGCAGGTTAGCACCTTGTATGGCAGCTCTGCCGTCATTGGTGTATGAATGTGTGTGTATGAATGGGTGAATGTGTCGCAGTGTAAAGCGCTTTGAATACCGTAAGGTTAAAAAGGCGCTATATAAGTGCAGACCATTTACCAAAAACCATAAGTTAACCGTAAAACCTAGAGACACAAAATTTGGCAGGATGGTCCAAAAATAACCCCAGTTTTTAGGTGCAAACAAACACCTCCATGCAGCCCTAGGTGGCATTTACAACTGTTTCTCATCACTGAGTCAATCGAAACAAAACATATCTCAGATGTAATTTCCATCTATAAAAGTTTCACAAAAAATACAACTTTTTCAAACTCATCGATGACTAGATGATACATGCAAACATTTTTGTGAATCAGAAAAACCTACAAAGTAACAAGAGTTCATTTTCTTCTCTTTTTCTTCTGTATTTGTCTGAAATTGTTTTCTCAATAAAGATGGTTAAATCTTTATCTTTCTGTCAGTGTCTCTACATTTCAGTTTTCAGTTGTACTGTACTTTATTGGCATGACAAACAACTGAATTGTTAAATACAAATGACAAAACAACAAATTCAGATCAACTAACCATATTTAAAAAAAAAAATATATATATATATATATATATATATAATACAAAATGTACTGAGTAAAACTCTAGTGTGTCTTTCTGGTGTAAATGAGTGAGTGCAGCTGTGTCAGAGTGAGTGTTGCAGGCAGAAAGCTTGTGTGTGTGTTAGATCAATGCTGCATCTATAGGTCGCAGAGACACGAGCTACAGTTACAGACAGAGAGAGATGGGGGAGGGGTGTGAGACAGGGGAAAGTCATTTAAGGACACCAGAAAAAGCAACTGCAGCATGACAACTTCATCACACACACACACACACACACACACACACACACACACACACACACACTCTCACATACACATACACACACACACACACACATCTCATGAAACCTGTCAAGAATATGCCCAGGTCATAAGGTTCACCTCAAAATCAAAAAGAATGAAAAAATATATATTTTTAGGACCATTAAGACTCTTTGCATTGTGACATTATTCTCAAGACACTAATTCATTTTTTAGGAATATATCATACATCTCAGTATTTATCCATCGGTAGTATTTTTTGTATGCCATTTAAAAAAATTGTGAATTGTACTACAGTATTGAGAGTCTAATAAGAATCACCTTATAGAATGAGAACAAAAAATGTAGAAGTAAAACACATAACAATAATGAGAATGAAAATATGCTTAATTGTCATGAAAATAAAGTCACAATGTAAAAAGATCTAATGGTGCTTATATAGGATTAATTTACTTTATGCAATATATATATATATATATATATTTATATATTATGGCTGTCTATTTACGTGTTAATTCCATGCGATTCATTTTATAAAATATAATGCTTTAAAAAAAATTATGCAATTAATCGCAAAGCCCCCGGACCGTAATAAGGTAGATTCCTGAGAAATGCAAGCTTGTAGTACCATCTGTTTACTCCAGAGGGCAGTAATTGAAATGTCAGCTGTGGGGCAACACACAGTTTATACAGTGAAGAAAACAACCATCCATAACACAAACATTTGTTACATTCTTGCGTTCAAAATACTTGATGGAGTGGAAATTCGAACTAAGGGATCTCAAGATGTGTTTAAAGATTGAGTATTAAACTATATTTATCTTGACACAGTGACCTAAAAATGTATGTATATGACACAACACACCCGAGACGCTACACAAGCACGTCTGTTGCAGGTGTAGATTGACGGGCTCTTAAACAAGCCCTCATAATAAATCTCCAACTGATGCACTTGAGAAATGGATTGCTGTGAACTGTATGTCAATGATTGACTTAGGATCAATAATATGGTAGTAAACAATACATTGAATTCTAAAGCTGCTTTTTGTGTTGTCTTATCAATGATGAACTCTTTTGCCACAAGAATGTAATGCTTTTTAATTATCTGAATATTTTTATATATATATATATATATATATATATATATATATATATATATATATATATATATATATATATATATATATATATACATATACACACATTTTTTAATATTTAAAGATAACTATGTATAATTATTACATCATTATAATTATTGTCGATTACATACACTTAGGTTAATGTCATTAAAACTAATTTTTTTACCACTCCACAAAACTATAAGTAAACTATAGTTTTGCATGATGAGTAATTTTTCCAACAATTGTTTACAGACAGATTGTTTCACTTTAGTTGACTATATCACAATTCCAGTGGGTCAGAATTTACATACAGTAAATTAACTGTGCCTTTAAGCAGCTTGAAAAATTCCAGAAAATGATGTCAAGCCTTTAGACAATTAGCTTCTGATTGAAGGTGTACTGAATTAGAGGATGTGGGTATATTTTAAGGCCTACCTTCAAACTCATTGACTCTTTGCTTGACATCATGGGAAAATCAAAAGAAATCAGCCAAGACCTCAGAAAATGTGTCTGGTTCATACTTGGGAGCAATTTCCACATGCCTGAAGGTAGCAAGTTCATCTGTACAAAAAATAGTACACAAGTATAAACACCATGGGACCATGTAGCCATCACACCAGTCAGGAAGGAGATGCATTCTGTCTCTTAGTGATTAATGTAGATTAATGTAGTTTGGTGCAAAAAGTCCAAATCAATCCCAGAACAACATCAAAGGACCTTGTGAAGATGCTGGAGGAAACAGGTAGACGAGTATCTATATCCACATTAAAATGAGTCCTATATCGGCATAACCTGAAAGACTGCTCAGCAAGGAAGAAGCCACTGCTCCAAAACTGCCATAAAAAAGCCAGACAACAGTTTGCATGTGCACACGGTGGACAAATATCTTACTACTTGGATAGATGTCCTCTGGTCTAATGAAACAAAAACTGTTTGGCCATAATGACCATTGTTATGTTTGGAGTAAAATGGGTGAGGCTTGCAAGCTGAAGAACACCATCCCAACGGTGAAGCATGAGGGTGCAGCATCATGTGAGGTACTTTGCTGCAGGTGAGACTGGTGCACTTCACAAACTAGATGGCATCATGAGGAAGGAAAATTATGTGGATATACTGAAGCAACATCTCAAGACATCAGCCATGAAGTTAAAGCTTGGTCACAAATGGGTCTTCCAAATGGACAATGACCCCAAGCATACCTCCAAAGTTGTGGCAAAAGGACAACAAAATCAAGGTATTGGAGTGGCCATCACAAAGCCCTGACCTCAATCTGATAGAAAATTTGTGGTCAGAACTGAAAAAGAGTGTGTGAGCAAGGAGGCCTACAAACCTGACTCAGTTACACCAGTTCTGTCTGGAGGAATGGGACAAAATTACAGCAACTTATTGAGAGAAGCTTGTGGAAGGATCCCCAAAACATTTGACCCAAGTTAAACAATTTAAAGGCAATGCTACCAAATACTAACAAACTGTATGAAAATGTCTGACCACTGGGGATGTGATGAAAGAACAATTATCCTGACATTTCACATTCTTAAAATAAATGTGTGTATATACCTGTATATATATATATATATATATATATATATATATATAAACTCAGCAAAAAAAGAAATGTTTATTTTACGTTTATTTTCAGTAAATTTAACATGTGTAAATATTGGTATGAACATAAAAAGATTCAACAACTAAGACATAAACTGAACAAGTTTCACAGACATGTGACTAACAGAAATGGAATAATGTCAAAATCAAAAATAACAGTCAGTATCTGGTGTGGCACCAGCTGCATTAAGTTCTGCAGAGCATCTCCTCATGGACTGCACCAGATTTACCAGTTCTTGCTGTGAGATGTTACCCCACTCTTCCACCAAGACACTTGCAAGTTCCTAGACATTTCTGGGGGGAATGGCCCTTGCCCTCACCCTCCGATCCAACAGGTCTCAGACGTGCTCAATGGGATTGAGATCCGGGCTCTTCTCTGGCCAAACACTGACATTCTTGTCTTGCAGGAAATCACACACAGAACGAGCAGTATGGCTGGCGGCATTGTCATGCTGGAGGGTCATGTCAGGATGAGACTGAAGGAAGAGTACCACATGAGGGAGGAGGATGTCTTCCCTGTAACACACAGTATTGAGATGGTCTGCAATGACAAGCTCAGTCCGATGATGCTGTGACACACCGCCACAGACCCTGACGGACCCTCCACATCCGAATCGATCCTGCTCCAGAGTACAGGCCTCGGTGTAACGCTCACTCCTTTGACGATAAACACGAGTCCAACCATCACCCCTGGTGAGACTTGTCAGTGAAGAGCAATTTTTGCCAGTCCTGTCTGGTCCAGCAAAGGTGGATTTGTGCCCATAGGCGACGTTGTTGCCGGTGATGTCTGTTAAGGACCTGCCTTACAACAGGCCGTCAAGCCCTCAGTCCAGCCTCTCTCAACCTTTTGCGGACAGTCTGAGCACTGATGGAGAGATTGGGCATTCCTGGTGTAACTCGGGCAGTTATTGTCGCCATCCTGTACCTGTCCTGCAGGTGTGATTTTTGGATGTACCGATCCTGTGCAGGTGTTGTTACACGTGGTCTGTCACTGCGAGGACGATCAGCTGTCCTTCCTGTCTCCCTGTAGCGTTGTCTCAGGCGTCGCAGAGTACGGACATTGCAGTTTATTGCCCTGGCCACATCTGCCTCCATGCAGCATTCCTAAGGCACATTTCTGCAGATGAGCAGGACCCTGGGCATCTTTCTTTTGGTGTTTTTCAGTAGAGTCAGTAGAAAGGTCTCTTTAGTGTCCTAAGTTTTTATAACTGTGACATTAATTGCCTCCCGTCTGTAAGCTGTTACTGTCTTAACAACCGTTCCACAGGTGCATGTTCATTAATTGTTTATGGTTCATTGAACAAGCATGGAAAACTTTGTTTAAACCCTTTAAAATAAAGATCTGCAAAGTTATTTGGATTTTTACAAAATTATCTTTAAAATACAGTGTCCTGAAAAAGAGACATTTTTTTTTTTTTGCTGAGTTTATATATATATATAATTTTCCTTACAAAAACATGGAGGTAGCAATTCAAGCATAACTTGTTGTGAGTGTAAGTCAGCATGGGGCACTAAACGCAGCTCTAGCTGTACAAGCAACAAACCAACAGCTGGTCAAAGACAATGGAGTGATCTCGAGCTGTGGTTTTTAAAGTTTCAAACTACATTTAACTTGACATTGTATCCTAAAAGTATGGCGTTTATGGCTAGAGATGCTGAAAACCAGTGAAATACGATGCAACCACAGAAAGACACATCAAAAGTGCCTGTCTGCCGCTTATTATATATTGTATAATTTTTATTTGGGGCCTTTTTTCAGTGAAAATGTCTATATGTGATTAATTGTGATGAATTAAATTAATAAATAAATATTTTATTCATGTCACATCTACACATCATTTTCTAACTACATCAACACAGAAGATTTCAGTTTTTAAGAACACAGTGCTTTTGTTCGGCTGGTATTTGTCTCTGGCACAGATACTGACGGTCCACATCTGCTTCAGTAATATATCATATAGTTTCAGAGTCACAGGTAAAGTTATCAACACACTCTGACAGACCACAGTAACACAAGACAAACAACTTACCAGACAGTGGCATTCTGTGCGTGAGCTTTTCTCATCTTTTGTTTTAAATGGTCTATGAGTTTTGAAGGCTACATGAACCTTTTCACTCAGAAAGAATCTAGCTATCAACACTGCCAAACATCTCAAGAAGAGTTAGGGGTGATTCATTGTTATACAAATAATGTCACAATGCAAAAAAACAAAAAAACACCTTAATGGCCCTGAAAACTGTATTCATTTTCTTCACGCAAATTATAATTTATTTCATTTGATTTAATGAGGTGAAATATGACCTTTTTTGAGGTTTATATGCCTCAGGTTGATTTCAGGGGAAAAAATGCAATCAAAGATGACATGTCATGTCGGTAAATGCAAATGAAGACCAGAAAACAACATGAAAACACAAGTCAGTCTCGCTTCAAACATTTGCATTGATTTCCACAGTTGAGAGCTACACTAGCAGAGATTCACTACAGCAAAAGTCAGACTTTAAAAATGTAGAAATGGCCATTTTATCCAAAGCGTTGTACAGAGCACTGCCTGCTGGAATATTTCTACAGTAGTAGTGGTTGACCGATAAGGGTTTATAAATGAACAATGTGTCACCGACATCTATATAGCATGGAGGACAATGGTCAATAATGGCAATATAAAACTGAAAATTATATCATAGCGGAGTTTACATGTTTGTCACATGAAATATGAACTATGAACCGCCGACCCTACACCCAAGAAGCCGCAGCATCAGTTTATGTGAATAGTGTGTATCTGTGCCCACCGAATGCATAAACACCCCTCATGTTCTTGCTGCCAGTTAACACACACATAGACACCTATGTACTTGCAGGAATAATCTTAATGTAGGTGTGCATGCACACACACACACATTAAATATAGACTTTGTACATCTTTACTAAGGAACATGCAGACATAAACTTTATAAAGCCACAGCGATCTTCAAAGGAGAAATATTGGCACGTCCACCTGTGCATTTATCAAGCACATATCTGTCTGCACATTTATTGGCAAATAACTGCTTGTGTATTTATTGGCGCATGTCTGTCTGCACATTTATCGTCGCATATTTGTCTGCGCATCTATCACTGAATGTCTGTCTGTGAATATTTCAGCGCATGTCTGTCTGTGCACTTGTCGGTGCATGTCTGTCTGCACATTTATTGGCGCATGTCTGTCTGCACATTTATTGGTGCATGTCTGTCTGCACACAATTATTGGTGCATGTCTGTCTGTGCACATTTATTGGTGCATGTCTGTCTGCGCATTTATCGTCAAATGTCTGTCTGTGAATTTATCGGCGCATGCCTGTCTGTGCATTTAGACAGTCCGTAAACGTTCTCTCTCTGTCGCACCACTGTTCGCAGTCTGCCTCTCAGTGGCTTAATTAGCCTGATAAGGGACTGGGTGTGGAAAATCATGACCTGGCCCCGCCCTCCACCCTGTCAAATTCCTCCCTCGTTCTCTCAGGCCGGGGAGCCCCCGGCAGGTCATCCCCGCCTTCCTGAATCTGGGAGGGGACAGGGGGAGGGAAACAATAATAAAAAATAGGGGGGTACTCCCTGTAACAGTGCAGAATCCCCCAACATAAAAACAGTAACATTTAAAAGAGAGGGAAAAGGCCAACATGGCGTGGCAGTGGGAGAGAGAGAGGAGAGAGAGAGAAAAAAAACACTTTCTCGCTGGTTCTCCGATATGCCGTATCTTGGTCCTCGGCCACTCCTCCACCCTCTAACGGATGACAGCCGCGCCTCCCTGGGCAGTCCTCCAGCAGTGAGCCCCTCCCTGTTTCAGAAGCTGGTAGGGGACTCTTCCGCCCCTGGCAGCGGCCCTGACCACCCCTTGCAGTTGGCGGCCGTTCCTCTGCTTCCAGGCGGCCAGGCTCCTCTGTCCTCCTCCTCTGTCCCGAAGATGGCCACGGCTTCTCCGTTTGGGTGGATGGAAGCGGCGAGAACTCTACTACGGCGTATCACTCCTCCTTCCCGAGTTGTCAGTACCAGTGTAAAGCAGTTCAATGCAAAGGATGAGAACCGGCTTGACAATATAAATAATAGTTTAATGAAGAAATAAACCAAAAGACACAAACACACACATAGGACGGACAGCTGCCCGTAAACATTCTCTCTCTCTGTCGCACCACCTTCGCAGTCGGCCTTTATCCCTCTCGGAGGCTTGATTAGCCTGATAAGGGACCGGGTGTGTAGAATCACGACCCGGCCCTGCCCTCCGCCCTGTCACGGTCTGTCTGCGCATTTATCATCAAATGTCTGTCTGTATATATAGGTGAATGTCTGTCCATGCAGTACTTGGCACAGGTCTTTCTGTGCAAGTCATCCTGCGCATTAATCGGAATATGTCTGTCATTGCATTCATCGGCGAATATTTGTCTGTGCATTTGTTGGCACGTGTCTGTCTGTACATTAGCATGTCAGTTTGGTTTGTGCATTCATCAGCGCATGTCTATCTCTGCATTTATTGTTGCATATCTGTTTGCGCATTTAGCGGTGCATTCTTGCCAGTGCATATATTAGCACATTTATCAGTGCGTATATTTGCACATGTCTGTCTTTGCATTTATCGGTGCATGTCTGTTCAGTGCAGGTTTGTCTGTGCATTTATCGGTGCATTTCTGTTTGCACATGTATTGGCGATTGTCTCTCTGTGCATTTATTACCCACCACATGATTGTCTGTGCATGTATTTGGCATGTGTTTCTGTGTATTTACTAGCGGATGTCTGTCTGTGCATTTATATGAACAATCTGCTTCATAAATATTCAAACACTGCTGCGTTTTCATGTGTAAGTGCACAGACACAACACATTCAGTCCACGCTGAGAAGGCAATGCACCCTGGTAACAGACATGCCAATCGGAGCGGTGCATTTAAGGAGCATTCTGGGATGTACAGAAGATGAGAAATCTTAGCACCAGAAAAAACACTGTCTCAGCAGTCCTTCAAAAAACTCCAAAACACTGCTTTCACACATGCTGAGAGGCTCAATTCTTTCTATTTGAATTAGGGGATATATAAAGCTGCTATAGAGAATTATTATTCATTTTTCCACTTCTATACATGCATGACGTCTATGCAGCAGAGTGCATATTATGAAGATGATGTGTGCTGTAATGACTATACATGTTTACATGTCTGTATGTATGTACTGTATATATGGTTGCATTCTCTTTGCACAGGAAGCTTCTGTCACCATGAAAACTTCCTTGTGTGTGTGTGTGAGCATACTGATTCTGATTAATTTCATTCTTAAAGCAAATTTGCTTGTCAACAAAATTGATCTTTCTTTAAGAAAGTTTAGATATATATCCTGGAAAACAACACCGTGCATCTGTGTGTCCCACTTTTGCTTAAGAGTAGAATTGAGTGTCTCGCAGGTATCATATGTATCGTATGCAAACGCATTGCATTTGAATGCAGATTTACCATAATCAAATGATTTCCATCACTCAAGTGGCCTGAGTGACAGTAACTAGTAAAGATCACCATGGGTCTTAATATAGATGGAGATGCGCTGGGGTTATATGGGGTGACATACACAGTAATATCATTATAGCATGTGCTCTAATGCCACAAGCTTTATGACACGCAGCACATACGACATACGATCCCCCACGAGTCCCCCTGTTCAGTTTCATGGATTAAGAAAACTTTAGTAAGCGGTCCTTATTTTGAGCTGGGACACTGTTTCCTGGTTCCTGTTTATTGGCTCTCTGCTATTTGATGGCCCAGAGGAATACAGTATGTTATTGCTCAGACGTTGCTCTTTCAGACCTCTTCAGTGTGAACTTTGCTTCTCACATTAGGAGAAATAAAAATAGATATGAAATCAATTGTTTACATACAGTAAGATTATAGATATTTAAAATTAATGTCTATAACAAAGCTCAGGTAATTTCGTCTTGGAATGACTTTGATGAGAAATGTTAGATTTCACATTCATATTTTTGATCACAGACTTGATGGCAGAATGGCAAATCTGAGCACAGCTTGAGGCATGTTGAAATCTCTTCAGAAACATTAGAGGAGACACGTGAGAACGTCAGACATGACGTTTCTGTTTGATCCATGTTTAATGTCATTACTGTCTAGAAGGAACGAGTGAGCTATTAAAGAGATTTAATTTGAGATTTATCTTTCTAGTGTGTGTGTAAAGTGTACTTCAGCCACAGTTTTGGTCTCATCAGAATCTCAGGACTGCCCGAGGGTGAGTCAGTGAACACACTAATGGACACAAGCTGGCACACATTATAAACAAACAAATAGTGACAGATCCAACAGCAGCTAGCCCAACTCCACACACAACTTTAAATGTATAGTGAAAGAAAACTAGATTTGTTTACATTGTCTGAAGATGATACGAGTGGTCCTTTAACCATGAAAAACTCAATCGCGTAGCTATGGAGCCAAATCAATCTCATTAATAACGAAGAACGGGAAGTAATTTATTTTTGTGCTGCTATTATTATTATTATTGTTGTTGTTGTTTTTATTATTAGAGTCACACATACATATTCAGATTTTTTTCTCAGTATTAGTAAGTTGCTATTAGTAAATTAATAAAAAGTATTAGCTATTATAAATTAGTAAATTTATTGAATAAATTTTATTTATTTAATAAAAGTATCAATACTGTCCTCATTATGTTTTCAGTCACAATACATTATTGTCCAAAAACATTTTACTTCACTTAGCACTTAACAATAGTTTTTCGTTCGCCATGCTGGATTACTGATGTAAAGGCTTAATTAATCCATATTGTGCAAAAGGTGTGCAGAATCAGTGGCTTATGATATGATTGGTTAAGCTTGCATCTGATTGGCTAAAGAGCACAACAGACCCACGTGGGAAGAGATCTCTGCCTGGAAAGTCTCAAAAACAATTTCTTCATTTGCTCTAGAAAAGTCATGTTGTCCGTACAGCATAAAATCAGTGTTGTACTGTAAACAGAATACATTTACATTACATTTATTCATTTGGCAGACGCTTTTATCCAAAGCAACTTACTAAAGAGGAAAACATAAGTGAATCATCTTAAGGAGACAGTGGTATGAAAGGTGCCATATTACAAAGTTTCACTAGCATCAGAATAGCATTTAAAACAGATTATAATGCAAGAATATATATTTTTTTTTTAGTTAAGTGCTCTTGGAACAGATGTGTTTTAAGTTGTTTTTTGAAGACAGAGAATGAGTCTGCATCATGGATGGAGTTGGGAAGGTCATTCCACCAACATGATATGATGAAACTGAAAGTCTGGGAAAGTGATTTGGTGCCTCTGTGTTGGTACAACACAATACTGCAATACTGAAGTCTGTAAATACTTACAAACACACATAGCAGCAATGCATGCATAGATGAATCATCATGCTGATATTTAACCAGGTCACCAGCTCACTGTATGTTTAAACAGTGATGTGGAATGTTTGGGTGAAGATCTGTGTGACTACATCTATGAGTCAGTGACTGACAACTCCAACAACAGCAAAGAAACACTGTAACTGTGTCTCTCAGTGACATATGAGAGCCTGTAAGCAGTGTTTACATCAGAACTGTATAAACTACCCTGCGGATTGACTAACAAGCCACAAACCAGCGAGTGATGATGAAGTGTTTTTAACTGTGAGCTGCATGATAATTAATATTCATTAGCTGAGCACAAGTTTTTATGCAGTGGATTTAAACAGGGACTTCTTATATACCTGGAGTTCTCTAACAGCACATCTGCATTTGTTCTTATGGATACCACAGAGTTTTTGGAGCCAATCACCTGAAACGTAACTGTCATGTGACTAATGACAGGAAAATGACATCCTGACAACACTGATTTGCTGATGACATCACAAGAACTCACTTTAAAACCCTGTAAAACCCTTCACTAGCGACTGTCCTGAGTTGTGATATAAAAGGCAGCAGACAGGCAAAAGTGCTTATATAAGAACCCTCCAAAAATCAGTCACAGGTATAAAAAAATATATTATAATATGACAAAATATATTTATGTAGACCATTTCAAAGATGTAAACAATAACCAAGGAATTTGAGTGCTACAGCGCATGTCTGGTCCTGAAGCATTTCCAGTACCAACATTTTTAAAACCCAGAAATGTCAAAGCAAAATGACTAATGCGTACACAAAATAAACAATGAGGTGTCATTACCAAACCCTTTAATTAAGTCTTAGAGAACATCAAACGTTTACCTGAAGGAACTTATCCAGACTTAGCTGAGTGTTGTAGTTTAAATGCTCAATATTATTTTCTCAGCGACAAAGTTGGGAATATTGTATCACACCCATTATAATCAATAAAGCTGTTAACGCAGCAAGTGCATGATTTGCACAGCTTCATGCATTAGAAAGGTTATTTAAAGCCCAGCTGAAGAAATGTAACTAATTCATCTAGCCGTCTCACTTCAATGCTGTGGTTCATGCATCCATTTCTGTTTGCTTTTTCTCAATCTTTAATTTCCATTAGTTCCAGGCATCCAGGAAGCATACAGCCAGCGAACAACAAGGTCCAAATGATACAATGTATGATATTTATGACATTTTATGGCAATCGTGTTTGCGTTACTAACATTACTCAAAGTCAATATGAATGAAGCGCCTCTCGCTGTTGTTTTGAATGAGTGTGACAACTAACTGGAAATGTTCAAGAAATGTTCATTTCTTTAAACCGATGAATAGTCCTTGAAATGTAAAATGCATACTCTCTAAAAAGCCTAAATATCTTATGCAGTGTTGCTTCTAAAACAAGATACAAAAATTGGTTCCACTTTATATTAGGTATCTTTAACTACTGTGTACTGACATTAAAATACAAAAAATACATTGTACTTATTGTGTAACTACATGTTGTTCAACAAAATTCTGACAAGATACACATTTATTGCTACTGAGGTTGAGGTTCAGTTTTGGTTATCCTCACAAAATATATATATATGATAGAGAGAGAGAGAGAGAGAGAGAGAGAGAGAGAGAGAGAGAGAGAGAGATACATATACATATTTTTTTATGCTGCTCGTTATTTTCACATGCAAAGGAGCTTTTGAATTGCTGCAAATGTTTGCTAGAAGTTTGCAGGTCTTCGCCGGTAGTGGTGAACCTGCAGCAAACCTTTGACAACAATGGACAATTTGCCACAAAATTTGCCACAAAGCTCATTTGCATGTGAAAATTCTCAGTGCCAAATTTGCGTTAGGTTAGGTTTAGGATTAAGACCTAGGTATGTTTTTCTGCCTTTCAGATCCGCCCGGTTGACCACATTGCCTTTCAGAGTATACTTTTTTAATCGTGAGCAAATACGCACTATGACCGCTTTTTGATACTCATTTAGTACAGTCAGTGGCAGGTGCATGTACAGATGATGACTCTGTCATTCCAACATGACAGAGAATCATCATCTGTACATGCACCTGCCACCACAAAGTCGTAATTAAGAGTGGGAAATTCTGGATTTTTGAGACATTATTTTCGATTTAAGAATCATGGCGGAAACTAATTGTTATTGTTAATACTTAAGTATCACTTGAGGATTTTTATTTTGCATCCGTTCTGATTTTGCTGGACCTTTCTGCTGCCTTTGACACAGTCAACCATCAGATCCTACTCTCCACCCTCTCTAAACTGGGTATCACTGGAACTGTGCTTGACTGGTTCAACTCTTATCTCTCAGAAAGGTCCTTTGAGGTAGCATGGAGAGGGGAAGTATCCAAGCCACACCAGTTACTTACTGGGGTACCTCAGGGATCAGTGCTTGGGCCACTTCTCTTCTCCATATACACAACATCACTGGGACCCATCATCCAGTCACATGGTTTCTCTTACCACTGCTACGCTGATGACACGCAACTCTACTTGTCTTTCCAGCCCAGCGACACCACAGTGACCGTTCGAATCAGCTGCCTGTCTGGCAGACATCTCGGCCTGGATGAAGGAACACCACCTTCAACTCAACCCTGCCAAGACAGAACTCCTTGTCTTTCCAGCCAACCCTGCTGTTGAACACAACATCACCGTGCAGCTGGGTCCAACTACAGTTTCAGCCTTCCAAAGCGGTCAGAAATCTAGGGGTAACCATTGATGATGAGCTAAATTTCATGAACCACATTTCAAAAACTGCAAGATCTTGTAGATTTACACTCTACAATATCAGGAAGATAAGACCCTTCCTCTCTGTACATGCCACACAACTGCTCGTTCAGTCCCTTGTCATAACTAGACTGGACTACTGTAATGCTCTCATTGCAGGCCTTCCTGCATGTGCTATTAGACCTCTCCAAATGATCCAGAATGCAGCAGCACGTCTGGTCTTTAATGAACCTAAGAGAGCACATGTTACACCACTCTTTGTCTCTCTCCACTGGCTGCCGGTTCATGCACGTATTAAATTCAAGGCCCTGATGCTGGCATATAAAACAGTCACTGGGTCTGCTCCAGCATACCTAAAAACATTTATGCAGAGCTACGTTCCCACCAGAAGCCTGCGATCGGCTAAGGAACGTCGCCTTGTCGTACCAAAACAAAGAGGCACCAAAACACTTTCCGGACTTTCAGTTTCATCATACCACGGTGGTGGAATGACCTTTCCAACTCAATCCGGAAGCTAACTCACTCTCTATCTTCAAAAAGCGGCTAAAAACACATCTTTTCCAAAAGCACTTAACCGGTCAATAATAATAAAAAAAAAAAAAAAAAAAATATATATATATTTACATTTCTTGTTGCACTTAAATCTGTTTTGTATACTATTATGATGATAGTAAAACTTTGTAATATGGCACTTTTTGTACCACTGTCTCCCTAAGATGATTCGCTGATGTTCTTCCTCTTTTGTAAGTCGCTTTGGATAAAAGCGTCTGCCAAATGAATAAATGTAAATGTAATGTAAATGTATGCATTTTTTGTACTGTTAATTAAGAATAATGATAAAACTTGCCAGAAAATATGACAACATATGACATGCCACAAAACTACATTTCCCATCATTATATTCGGCTGCACTAGAATGATACAACAGATAGATAAAGCATTTATTACCTAATGTGTGGCTTTGCTCTTCATATTGTTGCCTTGGTGCTAATAAAGCTTCCTGCCATCGCTAGTACGGAAAAAAGACAGGAAGTCTAAATGTTTTCCAACTGAATAGACTAAATATAAAATGACACAAATGACAATAAAATGCAAAGCAATCTCTTCAGTAATCAAAATACTTTTTAAACTGCATTCCGATTATCAACAATTGAAATTGTAACTGTAATGGAATACATTTACTAATATTTGTATTTTAAAAACTGAATCCTGTCATATGTATTCCATTACTCCCCAATATAAGCGCAGCCAAAACCACAAAGAATAATGGCTCAATATTGTGGCTATAGATCAGGGGTCGCAACCTTTTTGACATGGAGTACCATTTTTAATTTTCCTGGTCATTGACTGTGCCGACGCTCCCCGCCCTCAAAAACAAAAACTAAAATATCTCTATATATATACACTGTGTGCGCAATGATTAGGCAAATTGTATTCCTAAAAGTAAAAAACAATGTTATTGTTGAACAAACGCAGTACTCTCAGTCAATCGAATGTTATTGAACCTCAAACCTGAATGTTTAACAAAGAAAAAGTGAGTTTTGTCTTTCTCAGGGGAATAGACAAGTGTCCACAATTATTAGGCAACTAAACTACAAAAATAATTTCTCCCAACTCAATTGTTTATTCTCATTTTTTTGATTAGGTGCAACAAATAAGTAACAACATGACAATTAAATAAAATGTTTGGCATTTCAAAAATATTCAGTGACCAATATAGCCACCCTTCTTTTCAATACCTGCCATGAGCCGTCCATCCGTTGCTTGATCTGTTCACGATCAACTTTCGCTGAAGCAGCAACCACAGCCTCCCAAATGCTGTTCAAAGAGGTGTATTTGTCTTCCCTCACTGTAAATCTCATGTTTGAGAAGGGCCCACAAGTTCTCAATAGGATTTAAGTCAGGTGAGGAAGGGGGCCAAGTCATTATTTGGGCATCTTTGAGGCCTTTGCTGGCTAGCCTAGCAGTGGAGTACTTGGATGCATGTGAAGGAGCATTGTCCTGCATTAAGATCATGGCCTTCTTGAATGCTGAGGACTTCTTCCTGTAACGCTGCTTGAAGAAAGTTTTTTCCAGAAACTGGCAGTAGGATTGAGAGTTGAGTTTCAGTCCATCTTCAACTTGAAAAAGTCCAACTACATCATCCTTAATGATAGCAGCCCATACCAGTACCACTCCTTCACCTTGCTGGCACCTGACTCGAAGTGGTGCCCTGTACCCATTAGTGATCCAGCAACGGGTCCGTCCATCTGGTCCATCAAGAGTCACTCTCATTTCATCCGTCCGTGAAACCTTTGAAAAATCTGTTTTCATGTATTTCTTTGCCCAATCGTGACGCTTCAACTTGTGAATATATTCAGTGCAGGTCACGTTTCAGCCTTCTTGAACTTGCCCATGTCTCTGAGCACTTGACACCTTGTACTTCTGGACCATGTGACGAGTTGGGGTGTGAGAATGTGTTGTCTGGACACTCCAGCTAGGTTGCAGTTCTGGAGTACGGTGGCACTGGAGGATAATGGGTTCCTGGTAGCTTCACGTTTAATTCTTCAAAAGTCTTTTGAAGTTAATTTGCACATTTCTTCTCCATTCATTTTTTGCACCCCAGTTGGCTATTCGCAACAGAACGTTTGAATGTCCGGTGTTCATGACTCAAAAGTTTAGCTATTTCAAGAGTGTTGCATCCTTCAGAAAGGCTTTGACTTTTCAGTGTCAGGTAAATAAAAAAATATTTTTGGCCCATTTTACCTGAGTTAATGAAGCTGCCTATTAATGATGCACACCTTAATATAATGTCTTAGTCACCTTCTCCACACCCTCCCTCATTACACAAATACACACCACCTGAAAATGATTGAATCCAATAAGCATCCAAGTTTCTATGGTTTGGAGTTGGAAAATGTGCATGGAAATCAGAATACTCACTTGCTTAATAATTGTCACGCAGTGTATATATATTGTGAATGTTTGAGTCCACTTGTGATAATATTTTATATTTTGCATTTCTTTCACTTAATAGTTTATTTTTCATAAAACATTATATTATCAGCATAACAGTTTGAGATAATTATTTTTGCAAAACTTGATAATGTTAGAATTATGATCCTGCATGAGAATTTTCACAGAGCATCATGTTAATGTGCTTTAATGAAAGAAAACTTGTCCTTTTGTACACAGTGAGTTAACACAGTTGATGTCACACATTTGCTTATTTGATTTCTGATCACCTGTGTGCAATCTTACATTTTCTTATATTATGCCGTATACATTTTTCTAAATCACGCAGAGGGATAATTACTAACACACAATCAACAGAGAGAGAGAGAGACGCAGTCTATTTGATATATTTATGAACTTTTTCACCCCTGCGTTCCATGTTGATCTTGATGTAATCCTTTCTCATGATCATGCAGCGTGTTTTCATCAGCTGAATGGGAGAGTGACGAGACTCACGCTGTGCATGCAAGCCATTCACGCATCACAAGCCGATCAAATATTCAGCGCTTTTAGGTGAATCGCACCTACAAAATCCCAAAACTTTATTTCCAAGTTTAATTTATATTTTTAATAGACTCGAGTAACAAATGAAACAGAATGTAGGCCGTCATCCGCACAGCCTGACCGAAGCAAAGCGAGAGCGTTCACACGAGCGATTAACCGATAGTGAAGTGCTGCGGCTTGTGATGCGGGAATGGCTTGCATGTGCTGCATGTGTCTGTTGGGTGTACTGCAGTCTCATCACATTTTCACTTTTGGTATAGCCTCCCATTCAGCTCATGAAAACACGCTGCGTGATCATGAGGAAGGATTACATCAAGATGTAGATTGGGATGCAGATGTGGAACTTATATAAATAAAATAGTCTACTCCGCTCTCGCCGGTTCTGGTACCCCTCTGCACGCCAATGCCGGCACACGTGCCAAAGGGGTGTAACATTGGATCAACGATCCAATGTTATCGATATAACACATAAATATCAATGTTGACATTTTTTAAGATCTCATGTCAGCCATGTCCACATTTCCTTCAGGCAATGAAGCAAACTTATTACATTAATTCGACTTTATGAGTGCTAAATATGCTTTTCATGTGGGACATGGATATGCGCGGGGTCATCAACCGGGATTCCTGCGAAACGTAAACTCCAGACCAGTGCACGCATCAACCGCGCGCTCCTTAAAATTTGAGCTCTTGTGACAAACGCAGAGCGGCTCACATGCACGATTCATTCGGGTGTCCGTCGATATCGTTGCGCATGTGACCCATTTGAATTTGACATGAGAATTTGCTATTTAAAGTACCATGGAGAAGTTCAACCATGTGAAACATCTTGACAACGGCGACATTCTGAACCGCACTAATGAGGGCAAGAGAAACACCTGCTCAGCTCCAGCATCAGTTATAAGACTTAACAATCTACACATCAACACCCTTACTAACATTTATCCCCGTTAACTGTAACTGAATTCTTCATTACAACTCTGGAAGTTGTAGCCAAGAAAACGCGGATAGCACGAATAGTTGGAAACAAGTCAAGGATATGTAAGTATTTTGAATTCGATTAACCTGAAAAATGAGCTGTAATGAGTGATGATCACATATGTGTGACTTTATTTTTTATAATATTATCTTTATAATGTTTTTCAACATTTTTAGTACCTTATTTTGTTGTGGATGTCCCAATGTGTTTAGAGAGAGCTGAATAAAATGAATGATTTTTTGGTTGCATTTGAGGGCTGAATCGAATCGTATCGCGGCAGACAAATATCAGATTGCGAGAGAATAATTTCAAGAACGTATCGTGATGAAACGCCTGAATTACACCCCTAACATGCCATACTACTAGTAGTGCTAGTGAAATACAAGGGAACTCCCCCAAAACTGGTCAAATGAAAGTTTCTAGACTGAATTACTCCAGGGAGCTGCAAACAAACATTGACTTTCATCTTGTAGTTTCCTAAGAATTCTCAGTCCATCATTTTTAATGTATGGTTGACAAACTGACCTTACAAATTCTAAAAAATCAGTTTTCACAGAACGCTGTACACTGGACATGAATGTTTGTTAGTTCTTAGAATTTCTCATCATGTAACTCTTCCCTGATTTATCATTACCAGTACATAAAGAACATTATACAAGACTTTGAGTTAAAGGAACGGCACATTGAGCGGTTTACTGGGTACTTTGTGCTGCTCCGTGTGTTCCTCGGATTCCAGAGAGTTTCCACACATTCTGCTGGATCAGAACCAGAATATCTGGATCACAGCACACAGAGCTCATACAGAACTGGACAAAAAGAAATACTACACAGGACAAGAATGCCGTAATCAAATTAAAAGTAAAACCACTAGTTAATAATTAAGAAGAAGGGTCAAATGTATCAGAAAATATAAAACACATCCTGTACATGAAACAGCCACACTAGAATTTTGGATTCATGTAAAAGTATTGAGGACTATTCATTTGGACAACATGCCTTTGCTGTTGCAAATTCCTCATATATAAAGTTAAAAACCTTATGAACTTTGTCAAGCAATACATTTGCCTAAATTAACAAGAAAAGTTGGACAGTGATAAAACAAAAGCATGTTAGTCTGCTTGTTGAGGCAACTGGCGGCTTCACCTGCACATCGTGTGCGAGTTTTAACATGTGAATCAAATACAGCAGTTGGCACAACATACTATAGCGGCCATTTCTTCTGAAAGAACACACAACACAATGCTGCTTAAGAGTAAAATCATCAGAGCTTTATAGTGTTTACAGTCACAGTGAGATCTGCCCCGCTGGAATTATACATTATACACACATAACCATTCATTAGGAATCATTCACAGACTCACACACACACACATATAAGCTAGCGTGGCATCCATACCATGTGATCATGCCAGGCATTATGCCAAAGGCCAGCCATGTCACTTACCAGAAATCTCACAAAGAGAAAGAGGGGGAAGGGCCAGAAAGAAGAAAGGGCCTTTAATTGAATGAACTATTAAACCTCCAGTCCAAGATCTACAGTAAATCATAAATCCAGTGTCTTCAAGCAACAGTCACATACAGATTATGTGTTCACTGTTCCATCAAAACGTGTTTATTGTAACACACCTACCTCTCCGTCTATCTCTATATGATGACCCTGATCTCTTTCATCCCATATTTTCCTGCTGATCGAAGTACACCGAAACACAATTAAGTGTGAACAGCTTTCCATGAACAGTATATCGACTGACAACACACTGTTTACACAACAAGACATAAAGGTCATTCCACCCACATTTCATTCCTAACTCAACATGTCATACTCTCTGATAAAGCTGGGTTTGATCCAGTCATTCTTAATACATACAGTAAGACCAGTTAAAGCAGTATCTCATTTGCATGGCAGAAAGAGTGACAGATGAGTCGTTACTATTAATAAATGCCAAGATCAGAGGGCGTTTACTTACTGTAAACAACATGGGCTACATATTACATGAATCTTAATCCCGGATTCCAAAAACTGTCTAGATTTCCTATCTACAATATTTGCACCAATCTTTAACCTTGTAACGTTTAACCCCAAAGCATTTCGTTATGAAAGAGAAACATCATGGGTCTTTATCAATATTTGATTGTGCTGGGCAGTTGTTACACTTGTATTATTTCAGAGTACTAACAGAGAGAAAAAAGATAAAATCAAAGATGTACACAAATGATAGGAACACTGACTGTAAATAATGTGGTAGCACAATGATATTTGCTAGCTAAAGCTGTTATCCTCAAAATGTGACAGGGTTGAAATAATGTTGTTTTTATGAATGATTTATTACGAGGCATACCGAAACTGAGTAATGCTGCCAGAATGTGCTAAATTATCTAGTCAACATATAAGTACTGTAGGCCTATATAAATGCCAAACTTCTTGTGATGGGGTTGATAGTTATTCATATATTATTTTTTACGTTATTGACACTTTACTACGAGGCACACTGAAATTGAGAAAAACTGAAATGTGAAATGTTTTTAAATTATAAACAGGAATATAAAAATTCCTGCTTATAGGTTTTAAGTTTCTGAAGTCGCTGGACACACGCACATATTGTAGTCAATGGTCACTCATGTCACCGGAAGTCGCCAGCTCTCATTGAAAAACAATGACATCTTGTCTCAAATTGCTCGCATGTCTGAAAGGGGCTTTAGGGTGGTCCCTCAATGTCACGGTCTACAGCAGTTACAGCCCTGTTTTTTTGGGCCTGAGGTGAGAAAATATGATTTATTGAAAATTCAGCAGCAACCTTTTCAAATAAAATGTTCTTTATTTAAAGATCGAGCACAAACAGTAGAGAATGACTCTACTAACACTTAGTAACACAATTGCCAAACTCTGTCTACAGAGGTGGGAATTAACAGATCACATGAATCTGGATTAGGTTGTCAGATTACAAACTGATGTACCTGAAATTGGATTACAGTACCTTTTAAAATTTGTGTAATCAGATCACAGTTACTGTTTATGGATTACATGATTACATAGGCCTATTGATTAGCCTACATGACCTATCAGCCAATGACAATAACTGGTGCAGAATTAACTGATTCTTCTTCTTCTTTTGGCTCCGGTTAGGGGTTGCCACAGCGGACCATTCATGATCCGCATATTTGACTTGGCACAGGTTTTACGCCGGATGCAGAATTTACTGATTATTTTTATTTTTTTTATGCTTTATTATCAACAAATAGCATGTACAATTTGAATTACCATATTGCAACAAAGGAACATATCACATGCTTCACAATATAATAGAAATAAAGTAAAAGAAAAAAAATAACAAAAACAAACAGATAGAGATGGTACATATCTATATATTGTTGAATAAGCATTAATACATATTTTCTATATAAAAATGTTAAATAAAACATTTCTATGTGTGCTTATGTTACGAATGAGGCAGCGAGGAGAGAGGATCTAAATGCAGTTATCTTTATTGACTAGAATACAGGCAAAACACAAAGGAAAGCCCACAATGGGGAAACAAAACATAAACTAAAACAATAGGGCAGGAGGACACATACCAGGCTACAACATACAACGATCGACAAGGAGTGAACAAGAAACAGGGCTTAAATACACAAGGACAGGATAATACAAATGATAAACAGGTGTGAAAAATTACACAAAATGGCAGAGATGACGGCAGGTGGATTGTGGGAAATGTAGTTCGGACAAAGACAAGTGAAACCAGGGCAGACAACAAGGGAATCGTGACATAACCCCCCCTCAAAGGAGCGGCTTCCAGACGCTCCTCAGAAACAACCAAGAAGTGTGGGGAAGCAAACAGACAGACCAAGAGAGCACAAGGGGCAAACAGACAGACCAAGGGAGTACAAGGGGCAAACAGACAGACCAAGGGAGCACAAGGGGCAGACAGACAGACCAAGGGAGCACAAGGGGCAGACAGACAGACCAAGGGAGCACAAGGGGCAGACAGGCAGTCCAAGGGAGCACAAGGGGCAGACAGGCAGTCCAAGGAGGCACAGAGGGTAGGCAGGCAGTCCAAGGGGCAGGGACAGGTTCAGGAGGCCTGGGAGCTGGCCACAGATCAAGGACAGGTTCAGGAGGCCTGGGAGCTGGCCACAGGGTAAGGACAGGTTCAGGAGGCCTGGGAGGCTCCGGAGGCGGAGCCGAGGGAGGTGGCGCCGTAGGAGGCTCTAGAGGCGGAGCCCTGGAAGGCTCAGGAGGTGGAGCCGAGGGAGGTGGCGCCGTAGGAGGCTCTAGAGGCGGAGGCCTGGAAGGCTCAGGAGGTGGAGCCAATGGAGGTGGCGCCGTAGGAGGCTCTAGAGGCGGAGGCCTGGAAGGCTCTTGGGGCGGAGCCGAGGAAGGTGGCGCCGTAGGAGGCTCTAGATGCGGAGCCCTGGAAGGCTCAGGAGGCGGAGCCGAGGAAGGCGGCTCTGGGGGCAGAGCCATGGGAGGCTCGGGAGGCCCGAGGGGCGGAGCCCTGGAAGGCTCGAGAGACTTGAGGGGTGGAGCCCTGGGAGGCTCGAGAGACTTGAGGGGCGGAGCCTTGGGAGGCTCGAGAGACTTGAGGGGCGGAGCCTTGGGAGGCTCGAGAGGCTTGAGGGGTGGAGTCCTGGTAGGCTCGAGAGGCTTGAGAGGCAAAGCCCTGGAAGGCTCGAGAGGCGGAGCCCTAGGAGGCTCGGGAGGTGGAGCCCTGGAAGGCTCGGGAGGCGGAGCCCTGGAAGGCTCGGGAGGCGGAGCCCTGGAAGGCGGAGCCCTGGGTGGCTCGAGAGACTTGAGGGGCGGAGCCCTGGGAGGCTCGAGATGCGCTGGCTCTGGGATGGTCAATGCTACAGGTGCTGGCTCTGGGTCGGTCGAGGCTACAGGCGCTGGCTCGCTGACGTCTGAGGCTACAGGCGCTGGCTCGCTGACGTCTGAGGCTACAGGCACTGGCTCGCTGACGTCTGAGGCTACAGGCACTGGCTCGCTGACGACGGAGGCTACAGGCACTGGCTCGCTGACGACGGAGGCTACAGGCACTGGCTCGCTGACGACGGAGGCTACAGGCACTGGCTCGCTGACGACGGAGGCTACAGGCACTGGCTCGCTGACGACGGAGGCTACAGGCACTGGCTCGCTGACGACGGAGGCTACAGGCGCTGGCTCGCTGACGACGGAGGCTACAGGCGCTGGCTCAGGGACGGTCGAGGCTACAGGCGCTGGCTCAGGGACGGCTGAGGGGGCAGGCGCAGGCTCGCTGACCGTAGCAAGTGTGCACTGGGGAGCGGAAGCCTTTCTTCTCCTCCTCCTCCGGGCGGGCGAAGCTGGCAGCACTGGCTCTTTGACCAAGGCAGGCATGGAGGTTGGCTCGCTGGCAGGCGTGAAGGGATGAACCACGGGCGAATGGAGGGTTACCACTGTGGGAGAAGAGGCAGGGTTCTCCTCGACGATGCCCACAGTGAACGGCGAGGCCAGCAGAGTCTCCTCAATGTACGCGCGGAGCGTCCAGCCGCGCGTCGCCGGTGGCAACCGCTCCTTGAGCACACTGTTTAGGTTGGCCCGGAAGAAGCCCACCAGGGAGGAGTCTGGGAAGTCCGTGATGCTCGCCAGCTCGAGGAAATCACGGATGTGGTCTTCCACAGGACGGTCCCCCTGAATGAGGCTGAGCAGCTGGCAGTTGGCTCGTAGAACCGCTAGATCCATGGAGGTCGATCGTTCTGTTACGAATGAGGCAGCGAGGAGAGAGGATCTAAATGCAGTTATCTTTATTGACTAGAATACAGGCAAAACACAAAGGAAAGCCCACAATGGGGAAACAAAACATAAACTAAAACAATAGGGCAGGAGGACACATACCAGGCTACAACATACAACGATCGACAAGGAGTGAACAAGAAACAGGGCTTAAATACACAAGGACAGGATAATACAAATGATAAACAGGTGTGAAAAATTACACAAAATGGCAGAGATGACGGCAGGTGGATTGTGGGAAATGTAGTTCGGACAAAGACAAGTGAAACCAGGGCAGACAACAAGGGAATCGTGACAGCTTATAAGTTAATTCCCGCCGATTGGGCTTTCTCATGCGCAGTTGTTTTAATTGCAATTCGATTTTGACATTTTGATCTCCTTCTTAAGCACTGTTGGGTTTGCCATTTGTGAATTACATTTCTGAAAATTACATAAAAATAAAATAAAATGTATAATGAAACCAGCATCCTTGGAGTAATGGTCATTAATATAATAACCTAATATCACATACTTCTAAGATAAGAGAAAAGTTTTTAAAATATTATCAGCAATGAATCTCTCAACATCTTTCCAGAAACTCTGTGTATCTTGGCAGGACCAGAACATACGAAAAATAGTTTCAGTAGAAGTTTTGCAGAGAGAGCATTTTATTTCAATATCACTTATTTACATTTTTGTAAAAAATGATTTGTAGGATAGACTCTCTGAATTATTTTGTAAGAGATTTCCTTAACCTTATGTGTAAGGAGGAATTTTTGGGGCAACGACCCAACTTGAGTCCAGTTTACATTATTAAAGAGAAAATAGGATGAGTAGAGATATTCTCTTTCAGAAATAAGGATCTAATTTTATCATTCTAAGACTTTAACATAGAAAAGCAAATTGAACCAACTGGGGTATTTTCAGGTCTGGGAGGACAGACATATAAACACCATTTCTAAAAAGCATCCCCACCCCAGCAGTATAGCCTTTTTAACCACACTGAATTCTGTTAATGTAATAGATATTTTGTATTTTGAGATAAAGTAAATGGTAAATGGTCTGCACTTATATAGCGCCTTTTTAACCTTAGCGGTATTCAAAGCGCTTTACACTACGACACATTCACCAATTCGCACACACATTCATACACCAATGACGGCAGAGCTGCATGCAAGGCACTAGCCTAACATTGGGAGCAACTTGGGGTTCAGTGTCTTACCCAAGGACACTTCAGCATGTGGAGTCATGTGGGCCGGGAATCAAACCGCCAACCCTGCGATTAGTGGCCAACCCGCTTTAACAACTGAGCCACAGCTGCCCCTAAAGTCATCCAATAAGTGTCTTTTCAATAATTGGGGCAAAATTGGAGGGGCACCTCGTCTTATTATCTTTATATTAACCCCCAAATAGGTGACGCTATCTCTTATAGGAATGTTACAAATTGAGGACTCCACGCAGTTGCCAGCTGGAAGCAGCTCACATTTATTGATATTAAGATAAACACCTGAGGCTTTGGAGAAGGGCTGAAGAGTTTCTAATGCTACAGCTACTTGAGACACATCATTTAGAAACAAGGCGGTGTCGTCGGCTAACTGACTTATTATCACTTCAGTATAATTAATGGTGATTCCTTTTAAAGGGCTTTCTCTATTGTGTAAATTTAGAAGCTCTGTAACTATCAGGAACAAATACAGAGATATTTTGGCATCCCTGTCTGACTCCGCGATTCAGAGCAGATCTAGGAGAGGTGCCGCTGATGAATATAATAGAGCTGTTGCCATTGGTGTAAAGCATTTTGATAGATCTTCAAAAAAACTCACCAAATCCCATTTTACGAAGGGTCTGAAATAAAAGCTCATGTTCTAAGGAATCGAAAGCTTTATAATAGTCCAAGAAGAGGATAAAACAATCATTACAGATAAAGTCGGAGTAATCTAAAATATCCAGAACCAAACGTATATTATTGAAGATGTTCCTTTTTTGTAAAAAGCCAGATTGACATTCATCAATCAGATGGTTTAAAACACATTTCAGTCTTTTCGATAAAACCAAATTATTTTATAATCATTATTTAGCAATGTAATTGGCCGCCAACTATCGATTAAAAGGGGATCTTTATTTGGTTTTGAAATTAGGGTGATAAGTCCTTGACACAGGGTTGGAGGAAGCAAAGCTTTTTCAAGACACTCCATAAAAAGCTAATAGGAGCTAAGGTCTTACTAAATGCTTTATAAAATTCAGTAGTTAAACCATCCGTTCCTGGAGACTTATTATTTTTCAAATAATTTATGGCATCATCAAATTCTTGTAATCTAAGAGGGGCTTTGCATACATTAGAATCATCGATGCTAAGCTGCTTTAGGTTGGGCAAGGACTCAAAAAAGCAGTAGTAGATTGTTGGCAAAATAGAGGTGTCTAGATTACTATAAAACTCAGAACAAAAATGTGCAATTATTTTGCCATCCTCTGCAATATCACCATTAATGTTGAATTGTTCAATATAATTATTTTTTGCTTGTTGTCTCTCAAGTCTAATAAAATAGGCATTACTCTTCAAGCCATTTTCTTCTTATGTTATTAAGGCTCCTTCAGCCTTTCTATTGTAAATTGCCTCTAATTCAAATAAGCTCTGCTATGTCCAATTCTGACATTTCCTCTATTTTTTTAGATAATAAGACGGACGTTTTGCCTAAAATGGTATTGTTTCTTTTATACACATGTAACAATCAAGAAACATTTTAGCTTCTCCTAAAACAAGATCCTTAAGTCCTTAATTCAAACAACAAAAACAAATAGCTCTGCATGGAACAAGACTGTAGTACATGAGCATCCGTCACCAGCTCCAGTCACCGAAGGTGAAAGAATCCATCACATCTTAAGTGCATGGCGAGATCTCAACACCGTCTACAAAAGCACGACCACCGATAAAAAAGCTCTCTTATATTCTTTATGTGCTTTTTCAACAGCGGGCCACAATTTCAACCTTCTCTCTCTGTCAGCCAGAGACATCCTCAGTGATCCTCAGGTGGATGTTCTTCCAAAAATCCGCATCTTTGGCAGCTCGCCAGACAGCATCCCTTTAGAATTGTGAAGTGAACTGGAAGATTATTCCTCTAGGTGTGTTGTTCCTGAATTATTACGATCAAGTCGGTGCGCCACGTCCACGATATCAGGTAGTTTGTCTTTATATTGCGGTAGAAGACATTGGCAAACTTTGATGACCTCGTGACGAACATCCTCTCCTCTTTCTCTTGAAGCCCATGAATTCTCAAATTCCATCTGTGCGAATAGCCTTCCAACAAGGTTAGACGTCTCTCTTGCTCCTTAACACACCTGTCAGCTTGTTTCAGTTGAGATTCGGCGTGAGTAACTTTATCTTTCAAGGCACTGATGTCTGTGCAAATAAACTCAATTGTTTCCTTTAGTCCGGCGTTTCGTGTTTGCATTGACTTCCTCTTTAATTTCATTATTTATGCTCGAGTTTCATTCCACCAGCTTCTCTAGTGCATCTGATCTGTTCTGCACCAGCCGAGAAAGTTCTGAGATCTGTGAGAGGATGACCGGTGTGTTGTGTCTCTATCTACAGTTCTATGTTGCTTGGGGGCTGAAGACTTACACAGAGTTTCATGGAGAGATGGAAGTTCTTTCTCCGCCAGCATAAATGCGTTCAGATCAGCGTCTTGTTTGAGATAGTCATGCAAGTTGTCTGTAATCAGATCAATGGAAGGGACTATAATAAAAGTTTCAGCCGCCTGCGTGTTGCTGCTAGTTTTGCTAGCAGTGTTAACATTTATTCTTTGGTTGGAATTTCCAGCCATCTTTCCAGCACTTTTCCTTTTTTCAGATCTACCCATCGCTGTCTTCAACGAATCACTGTGTTAATAGAGTAAGCTATCTTTCAAAGTCTTCTTTGCAACAACGTTAAGTCGATTGAAGTATTTGGGAATGCAGAGCTCATCAAAACGCGTGCAATCAAGGAGTCATCATGGAACGCCCCCCAGAATTAACTGATTATGCTCCAAAATGAAAAGAGGTCTGAAATATTATCATTGTCTTCCATCTTGAGTAACATAGTGTTAGTTTTTCAAGGCCCTTTAAGAACCTTGGTTTTACTCAGCGACTGACAAATAGTTTGATTTCATGTTAACTAATGTTTATTTAATACATCTATTGATGATTCGATTTTTCATCTCTTTAGCCGAACTTGATTTAATCGTGGACAGCGTTTCCATGTGATTGAAATTAGTTTTCATAAAATGACTATGTAATCTCAACAAAAACACTGTGTCGAAAGAACCTAGTTTAATCAATGAAACTCAAATAAATCTCTCATTATGTACTAACTAGTGAAAGTGAATGCTAGCATGCAGTTTTACAAATTTACGTCTGGCTTTATATTTTTTTATAGAGGTGGCACTTAAATTACTGTCATATTAATGTTTTACAAAAAACAAATTTTAAATATATTTAATCATACAAATATTATCTCTCACTTATAACACAATTGAGTCCCATGCAAAGCAAGCTGTGAAATGGAAATCCCCTGCCCACTTTTATCAATGCTACATTAACACCACAAAAAGTATTCATGTAGACCCAACTCAAATGGGTTAAGTCAATTTCCACTTTATACATTTAAATCGAGAGAATGCAAAAATGTTTTTAGAATTGTTACTTAAGTTAACTTTAAGTATATTGAACGAGCAGAAAAATACTTTTTTTAGTGTAACATGCAAAAAGCAATCAATAAGTAATCCAAAAGTAATCAGATTGGATTACCTAAAATACGTCATTTAAAATATGATGGTGCTGATAACAGTTATAGTTAATCTATTTAATCTATAGTAATTAATTTCAAATGAATTATTGTAATCTAATTACATTTTAGTACAAAAAGTAGTGCTGCACATTACATTTTCAGTTCTTGTAATCAGATTACAGTAACAGTGGATTTAAAATAAGTTCTTAACTTTTAATTATTTTCTTGAGTTACACGTGTTTTTAATAAATAGTATTATATATATGCAGGATAAATTTGAAACATGAGTTTTGTTAATAAGTACATCTGTTTGTGTTTGTGAGAGCTGAGAGGTGTGCGCCCCCTATGGGTCAATGAATAAGGAGGAAATTTAGACATTTTGAAATAGTTTTTTAAGTAACTTAAAAGTATTGAGTAATGTGATTACTTTTTCAACAAAAAATCCGCAAAGACAGTTATCTGATAACAATTGTAGAGAATTCATTAGTCATTTGTAGTGAATTACTTTTGAGTAACCTGTTAATTTATAATCTGTACTTGCTTCCAGAAGTAATCTACACAACAATGTCTGTCTATTATCGATATCATTCCCTCTGTGATAGAATGAACTCAATCTTCATCAAAACATCAGAAACATTATAAAAAAATGAAAGAGAAACACTGAAGATTTTGGTCCTCCATTACAATTTGGTATGACAGCAATGCTTCTTGTGTTCTCCCGTGAATTAGAATGACTTGGGCTTGTATTATTTTCCATTGCAAGCTGCTTTGGATAAAAGTCTCAGTTAAATGAGAAAATGTATAATGAGAGGACACATCACACACTGAAATCAGTGAACAAACTATAGAATCATTATAGTACAGTAGAGTCCCTGAGATGTAATTACTGATGTGCAAGCTTGTTTAATTCAGGGGCCTGTCAAGGGTTCAGCCCAGCAAGGGGCAGAGAGTGTCAGGCAAACCAAACAAACCCCGAGTGCCCCTCAGCCCCATGTGGAATGTTTGGTAGAGCGAGGCCTCGGGAAGCCAACTCAGGACACGGTGCAAAAATACAGCTGTTGCGTGTCATCAGAGACGTGGCGACTGGCCAAACCAAAAACAACACTGTTACAGGCATGTATTGAGGCTCAAACACATGGCCTTGCATATTGTGTAAGAATGCACGCTGCACCGATGAAGCGATCGCTGCAGAAAGGAGTCAATCTGCCTCATGACCTAATTTACTCCCTTTTATAACCGTTTCACATCACATTGCATGTATAATCATATAACTTCAAGCATGAAATACCATACAACAGTGCAGGGTAGAGGTGTGAATCTTCACTGGCCTAATGATTCCATTACGATTCAAAGGGTAACGATTCGATTATTAAACGATGCATCTTGTCCTTCAAAATCTTTCTTTTTTCAGTTTCTTCAAAATATTTATTTTTCCTTTCTATTTTTTCCCTTTCAGCTTTTTATTTAACAGCTGTTTTAAAAATCAGAACGAGTCACATTATATAAACTGGCCTTTTACATTCAGTATGAGCTGTGAACAAAACATGGAACATCCACAAGATTGAATAAATAGAGTATATATATATAAAAGAGTATCTCAGTTTTTTACCTTATAAAAATTCTCTTAAGGATGAGAGATATATCTGCTTCAATGAGAGTGCAGCTGTCAGATTCTCACCAGCACAGGTGATAGTAAAACGCTTTAAATAGCGCAGTTGTTGCTTCAGAAATGTATGAAGCGTCCTGTATGCACTGTACTATCTGTTTGTTCTGCGAGTAGAAGACTGCGCGACCCTGTCGCAAAAGCTACGATGGATTTGAAACCTTTATCATCAGGTGTGCGCACTGTCCTGACAAACGAGTGACCGGCAATAGCAAAAGCCAATGAAATGGAGAGCACGCAAGAGTAAAGGTTAAATGAAAACTTCGCCAACATCTCCCGAACCGCTGCCTCATCGTTATATTCTTCCGTGTTTTCCCCCGTTGTGTGCAAATCAGTGCAATAATGGGTGTGAGCTCATCTTTCATGTTGTTTGTTGGCATGTTTTCACGAATAAATGAGTATGAAACGAGATGCATCACTGAAAGATTGTTTTCCCCACCTCTAGTGGTGGGTTGCAGGCCTATTCTGACAGAGTCACGGACAGCAGGGAAAAACAAAACAAAATGCAACTAACCATAAAACCTAAATAGCTAAATAAATTGGCACATTAACTTTTAAAAGGGAGGGGAAAACACTTCCCATATATATTGTCATTGATGCAACCAATCAAACTCTACTGTATTTTTGTGCAAATTCATCTGTCTCACGGTAGAATCTAGCCAAATAAGAGGTCAACATGGACAGGTTGTGTGACATGCCCTCATCCTCATAAACCATCAACAAATCTACACAAGGTCAAAGAAAATACAACCCAGACTACATCGATTATGGGTCCACCTACAACAAGAATAAATATAGCTTGAGTCAATCACCATGTGTTTTGTGCAGTAAATGATTGGCTATTGAGAGCATGGAACCATTAAGATTCTAGAAACCCTCATTTAGAAACCAGAACTGCCAATTTTCCTATCCGCCCATGTTGTAAATTTTGGGCCTATATACGTAACACAGTATTAATATAATTTAGTGTTTACATTTTAGGAAATTTTGTTAACTATTGTACAATATATTGAACAACTTTGGCAAACATAGTTAATTTGCCACTTGATGATTAATGTAAAATCTGCAGCAAAGCTAGAAACTGACTGAATTCCAAACTTACAATGATGCAGTTGAAGTAACTTTGGTAACGCTGTAAATATGTACTTTAAATTGGAGATAATAGTTTAAGAATCAGTCATTACAAACACCATATGTGCACAGAAACTTTGATGATTCATATTGTGGTTGTTCGCAGTAACAGCTGGTGTGTATTTTAGAGCAGTGTACCCGTGAAATGAAGTCCTGTGACTTTAAAGACCTGTATCAGACCACAGAAGTGGAGAAACTACCTCAAGCGTTGTCCTGACCAAGAACCATAACAAAAGTACTGGTACATGTGGTATGGCAACAATGCTTGACTTTAAATAAATATAAAACTACTAAGGGGTAATTGCACACTGGTCTGTTAACTCACTGCACACATCAACTATATGATTTATCAATTTAGAGAGAGAGTGAGAGTGTGAGAGAGAGAGAGAGAGAGAGAGAGAGAGAGAGTGTGAGAGAGAGAGAGAGAGAGAGAGAGAGAGTGTGAGAGAGAGAGAGAGAGAGAGAGAGAGAGAGAGAGAGAGAGAGAGAGAGAGAGAGAGAGAGAGAGAGAGAGAGAGAGAGAGGGACGGGGAGCATGTGCAGGAAATACCATGGAGCACATTTTAGTTGCATAGGAAAGAGGGCATTGTGCACAGTCACATGTCTTGGAAACCAGAGAGCAGCATGCAACAGTCATCACACACACACACACACACACACGCGCACGCTCTATGCAGCAATATACTTTCTCCTCTGACCAAACTTCCTTTCTCCAATTTAGTCATCGTTTCAATAATCTTAAAGCAACAAACACCCGATGAGACCAAACTAAAGTTCAGTGGCAGAGAGCTGGACCTGTTTGAAGACATATGAACTCAAGAAACTGCAGGACCCGATCATATCTGATTCAATACGTCTCAAACCAATATTTAGTTGGTCTGAGCGAGTGTGTGGTTGTTTTGTGGTATTTAGAGTTATAAATGTCATCCGGTTTCAATGAACAAATCAAACTGAGGATTCACGCTACATTGAACTGCTGATCATAAATATATGCTGTTACAGAATCGAATTATTTGAAGTGATTTAATATAACACTTGGAAAACTTTAAAAAGTAAATTACACTAAATAATTAAAGTGTATGTAAAAGCAAAGGAATAATGAAATTCATGATTTTACCAAGGCTGTAACCACACATTCAGGTTTGGTGGAAACCAAATATGAAAAAACTGCACACAATAAATGAATAGTCATTTTGAAACACATGTATAAAATCATCAGCAATCACATGAGATGAAGAATCCAGTCATATCAGTAACCTTACATAAACGGTGTTTTAATCTACATGTAGAAGGTCCACTCATGGGTGCACCATGTTATGATCACATGACCAGCCGAATACTACTCGCTTAATCTCAACAAGTGCCCTGTAATTGGATGCTTTTACTCAGGGATAGGGCTGTCACGATTATGAAATTTGGTTGACGATTAATTGTCTGTTTTAGGGCTTTCACGGTTAATTGCCATTTAAATAGTCATATTTCTTAAGAAGTAATTTTTACATATTTAACTTCAAATATATAAATCAAAAAATAAAATAGATTATTTCATCCAAATACATATGCAATGGAGTGGTGGTGGTGTAGTGGTCTAAACCACATAACTGGTAAACTGGTAATTAGAAGGTTGCTGGTTTGAACCCCACGGCCGCCAACATTGTGTCCTTGAGCAAGGCACTTAACTCCAGGTTGCTCCAGGGGGATTGTCCCTGTAATAATTGCACTGTAACTCGCTTTGGATAAAAGCGTCTGCCAAATGCATAAATGTAAATGCAATAGAAAACTATTTCTCTCCTAACTTCTTCATTTTCACACATTATTTGAATGCTCTTTAATGCTTTATTTCTCATGAAGCAAAACCTTTGAGACTTTGTTTCATCATTTTATCACTTCACAGATAGAGAGTAAGCGTGCGTCACCTCCTCTGTCACTCTGTGTCATTAACAATGGGCCTCATTCATGAAACACGAGCACAATACATTTTTATGTAAATCATTATTAAAGCCGCTGTGATTTACATTTTCGAATTCATAAAAGTTTTTCAAATCTGAAATTTTACACCTGTTCCCGACCACGTGTAAATCGTGTGTAAGACAGCCGTACGTGTTGTGTTCTTTCAGACATATTGCCATGACTACATTTTGATAGAACTAAAATGAAATAAGTAATGAAAGAATAACTAATAATTACATTAGTGAAATTAACCTTAAAAAATAACATGAAATAAAAAAACTTTCATTTAGAAATGTTTCTTTGCTGCTTGTTTTTATATTTTCATCGTTTTCCCAGCACAAGTTCTGGACGTTCATGGAAAGACGCATTTTTATGTTTGATTTTCTCGGAAAAACTACATTCGTGCCCTCTAATGTGACTGGTTATTTTGTAATATTTGATATGAGCTCAGCATCGGTAAATCACGTTCGGTTGATAACGTATGGTCAATGGTTTAATAATGCTAAATTGATAAATAATGGGCTTCATTTCAAACAATTTGTATTGCCAAAAGTACCTCCGATGATGGCAAAACTATGCGATGACTGCAAGTTCCTCACTTTCTTTTTAAAACGAACATGCGAGTGTTTTCTAAATCAATATTTTACAATGTGAATGCATTCCATTTGAAAAAAATGTATAAATAACTTTTATTGCTATTCGCATAGATGTTAAAAGCTTCCTATTCTCGTTTACTAGTGAGTCTGAAGCTTTCCTTATATGGCATGTCTATATGCGTGGATTATGATATTTGTGAATGAACATGCACACTTTGTGCCTATATGTCCAGGAACATGTTCCATCACACAATTGTTAAATTAAAGTGAAACCGGAGCACTTTGCATTAACTATCAAAGTTTATATTGGTCTGTTATACTTTCGTAGGAGTTTGGCACGAGCCTCTGCAGATGGCGTGCGCTTCAGAATGCTGAAAGTTTCACGTACTCTTCCAGACATGAGCTGCTCTTTCGGTTGACATCCGTGGTGCAGCTCAGTGACACATAAACGCAGGGGTCTGGGTATCTCAGCGAGTATTGATGCTGACTACCACTCCTGGAGTCACAAGTTTGAATCCAGGGTGTGGTGAGTGACTCCAGTCAGGTCTCCTATTCATCCAAATTGGCCCGGTTGCTAGGGAGGGTAGAGTCACATGGGGTAACCTCCTCGGGCTCTCAGTGGGGAGTGTGGTGAGTTGTGCGTTGATGCCACGGAGAATAGCGCGAAGCCTCCATGGAGAATAGCGTGAATAGTGTGAAGCCTCCAAGCCTCCACGTTTCCGCGGTAACATGCTCAAAAAGCCACGTGATAAGATGTGCAGATTGACGGTCTCAACTGAGGTTTGTCCTCCGCCACCCGGATTGAGGCGAGTCACTACGCCACCACAAGGACTTACAGCACATTGGGAATTGGCCATTCCAAATTGGGGAGGAAAAAATGACACACAAACGCGCCGTGCTGTTCATGACATTTATAATTAATATTCACTTAAAATGTCCTCATTTGGGCATTAAAATGTGATTGGAATTTAAAGTGCACAATAATCACGGTTATATCAATTAACTACAATCAGACGGTTATTTAATGATCGCGACTATTCAGGAATTAAATATCATCCTGGCTGAGTGTGAATAGTGAATTTCTACAATGCATCTGTAACTAAAAACCATAGCTTTTGCATGATGATGCATCAAGTGCACTAGGTGTCAGTGGAAGTCCAAAATTACATATTGAAAATATTACTGAGTACATAAACATACTTCATGTTTTAAATATATTGTATAATTATTAAAATATGTGTAACTCAAGTAATGTACGCAAAAGTAATAAACTTAATTATAAAAAGTATACTTCGGTTAGACATGAACGCTACGTTTTCTAAATTCCGTCATCAGTAGAGTGCGCGAGCATTAAATGCGTACAGCTTTATTTTTCTAACCACTGAATGAGCAGTATGCGCATGCAGCTGAAATTATTTGCACAAATTCAGTTCAGGAGATACCTGGATTTGCATAACTCCAGTCTGAAGGACAACAACATTTGGGTCAAAACTCCAGAAGAGAAATAATCTGCTTTCTCATAGTAGTCGTATCACGCATCAATCGCCTTGTATGTTCGCACATTCAAATGAAGTATAATTTAAAAGGCTCGCATTCAGCAGACGCTTAGTGTTGGCGTCAAAAACAAAATATACTTTGGGCTATGTACTTGCATAACAAGAATTTAAATGGTTATAATTTCACTACAAGTAATTTGATTACAGTAACTAATTACTTCAGATTACATCCAAAACTGTTGGCCAACTAGTGGATTTACTATCGATATACTGTATTCTACGTGGTCAGTTAAAAGTCTTTTTCGTTTTTCTGGCCTCAATAACTTAAACCTTTTAATAAAGTGCTCCACGGTACTTGAAAGAATATCAAAGCACTACTATGGTAATACCAAGCCTATACTACCATTGTACTTATAGGCACACTTTTGTAAGCGTTCATGATAACTGTGCTCCATTAAATGAGTTATTATATTGACATAAAATATTACAGGGTTCTTACTATTGTAATTTGATGGTCATTATTCTGCATTAAAACAACATTTAGACAATCATGAACACACACACACACACACACACACACACACACACTTAATATGCTCTCTTTCTGCTCCCAATAAAACATTCCAAAGAATCAACCTGCATTCCTTCACTGCCGTATTTCTATGTGGTTTTTATTTTATTTATTTTTTAACTTTAGACATGATCTCAAAATGAAAACAAACTGTAAGTTTCCCCCCGATTTGACATTAACCGCTGCACTGAAATCCGATCTCTGCGCACCTCCATCAATGCTTCTGTACACTATTAATGTAAATAAATGAAGTAGGAAATAAAACATGGCCCCATATGCGTCATTCAGTCATGCCATACACACTCAGTGATAATGCGTGGGATATATTTACCCGCTGAGTGTCTCCTCCATATAAGTGAGCGACGCTTCTTTATGGATGAAAGTTTCAAGGGTCTTGATTCACACAGACCCCCTTCACCTCGACTGATCTCGAGCTAGAACGCCAGCGCGCGCTCTCTCTCTCTCTCTCTGTTCAGGAAGTGATTTTGCGTTCAGTCTGACATCATTCTCAAACGCTTTCAGGAGTTTTTTAAAGACACAGTCGGACCGTCCCGTACAGTTCCTATCGAATGGCCTATGCAGACTCCCCATATAGATCGAATGGTGATGAATGCATTGTGGCAAGCCGTTTAAACACGTATTTCTCTAAAGTTTAGGAATACAATGGAATGTTGCTACTTTATATGATTTAAAAAGTACATGCAACTTAAATAGAATAGATTCTAAACTTACTAGAAAATATTTTAAGTTTAAGAAAATTTTAAAGGTGCACTAATAACGTTTTTGTTGACGTTGTCTGGACTTACACTGACATCCAGAGACCCTCAAGTTAGTGAATCGGACTCAACCTGAAATTACTTCAGACTTGACTTGACTTACAAAATCTTCATTTCGCATTCAGCACCTTATAAGCACTAAATATGACTCTCATAACTTACACATGCATCTGTGCGGGGCGAATGAATCGTGCTTTTGCGTAAACTGCCACAGTCACAGCACCACAGCAATATGAAATAATCTCGATTTCACAGTTTAAAAAAATTATAAAAACCGCGTCAAAACACCAATTCGAATAAATCGGAAAAGAACGCCCAGCCCCAAGTCAAGTACAATTTAGAATGGTTAAATGATCTGCTAAATTAACTGCTAATCTAGTTCTACTCAGCCGTCATTGAGTCTGTCCTCTGCACTTCAATAACTGTCTGGTTTCAGAAGAATACAAAGGACAGTTTGGACTGCTGAGTGGATTACTGGTTGCCCCCTGCCCTCCCTTCAAGGGCTGTACAGGTACTGGTAAAATCACTCTAGACCCCACTCACCCTGCCCACAAACTTTTTGAACTGTTGCCTTCTGGCCGACGCTTCAGAGCTCTGAGCACCAGAACCATCAGACACAGGAACAGTTTTTTTCCCTCAGGCTATCCATCTCATGAACAGTTGAAATTGCTTCATTGAGCAATGTTAAAAACTATACTATAATTACATGCAATACACAGCCTAGTCAATTATATTATTTAACACATCCTACCTCTTCTGCATTACATTCCACTGTATATAACAGATTTGTACATACGAAACACAGCAAAAAAAAACAAAACAAAGAAATGTCTCTTTTTCAGGACAATGTATTTAAAGATAATTTTGTAAAAATCCAAATAACTTTGCAGATCTTTATTTTAAAGGGTTTAAACAAAGTTTTCCATGCTTGTTCAATGAACCATAAACAATTAATGAACATGCACCTGTGGAACGGTTGTTAAGACAGTAACAGCTTACAGACGGGAGGCAATTAATGTCACAGTTATAAAAACTTAGGACACTAAAGAGACCTTTCTACTGACTCTACTGAAAAACACCAAAAGAAAGATGCCCAGGGTCCTGCTCATCTGCGTGAACGTGTCTTAGGAATGCTGCATGGGAGGCATGAGGACTGCAGATGTGGCCAGGGCAATAAATTGCAATGTCTGTACTGTGAGACGCCTGAGATAGCGATACAGGGAGACAGGAAGGACCGCTGATCGTCCTCACAGTGACAGACCATTCGTAACAACACCTGCACAAGATCTTTACATCCGAATATCACACCTGCAGGACAGGTACAGGATGGCAACAACAACTGCCCGAGTTACACCAGGAATGCACAATCAGTGCTCAGACTGTCTGTAAAAGGTTGAGAGAGGCTGGACTGAGGGCTTGTACGCCTGTTTTAAGGCAGGTCCTTAACAGACATCACCTGCAACAATGTCACCTATGGGCACACACCCACCTTCGCTGGACCAGACAGGACTGGCAAAAACTGCTCTTCACTGACAAGTCACGGTTTTGTCTCCCCAGGGCTGATGGTCAGACTCGCGTTTATCATCGAAGGAGTGAGCATTACACTGAGGCCTGTACTCTGGAGCGGGATGGATTTGGATGTGGAGGGTCCATCATGGTGTGTCACAGCATCATCGGACTGAGCCTGTTGTCATTGCAGACCATCTCAACACTGTGCATTACAGGAAAGACGTCCTCCTCCCTCATGTGGTACTCTTCCTTCAGTCTCATCCTGACATGACCCTCCAGCATGACAATGCCACCAGCCATACTGCTCGTTCTGTGTGTGATTTCCTGCAAGACAAGAATGTCAGCGTCTGGCCAGAGAAGAGCCCGGATCTCAATCCCATTGAGCACGTCTGAGACCTGTTGGATCAGAGGGTGAGGGCTAGGGCCATTCCCCCCAGAAATGTCTAGGAAATTGCAAGTGGCTTTGAGGAAGAACTGGTAAACCTGGTGCAGTCCATGAGGAGGAGATGCTCTGCAGAACTTAATGCAGCTGGTGCCACACCAGATACTGACTGTTACTTTTGATTTTGATCCCCCCTTTGTTCAGGGACACATTATTCAATTTCTGTCCATTTTGTTCTGTTACACTCCTGTTCTAACTGGTCATATTTGCCTTCAGATATTCTAAAGGTGATTGTAATCATTTAGGCCTGAGTCCTGCTGAACTGAAAAAAAAACTGAACTGAAATAACAAAAATGTCCAAACAAATGCCTGTAGTTACATTCTCCAGTCACCTTTATCACTTTTTGTTGGGTAGGGGATTTTGGCTGGTAAAAATGCTGAGTGGCTTGTGATTTCACTATACCACTAGCCACAGTGGCTAGTGAGCCAAAAAGTTAATGTCAAGCTCTACATCTGCATCACATATTTTCCCATGTGTCATGATCGAACTGACCCTTAAAACAGAATTCAATGATGTATTTCCACATAAACCTCAACATTTTATAAGAGTCCTGTGAAACATAGCGGCACCTGCCGTGCCATATGTTCTCACATTTGTTTTTATCAACGTAGTGTCATCATCAGAAGCAGAAATTTCTGAAAAGGTTAGTCGCATTACTTAACATACAGAGTATATAAGCTGCATCTCTTTCTCTTTCTCTCTCTCTCTGTATGTGTGTGTGTGTCAGAAAGAGAGAGAGATTTTAACACATAAATTTGTCCCATATTTTAGCATCTTCTTTTGTAGACGTAAAACAGCTGGCAAATGTTTGTCAAAATTATACCTAATGATATGGCATTACATTGCATTGCATATGACATATTGCATTGCTTGTGTGCTCATTCTGAGCCTTGTTGAATTGACCATGAGAAAAACTGTAGCACCTTAATTAAAAATAAAAAAACAGTACAGGTTAAGTTAATTAAGTCTGTGAAATTTTTTTTTTTATAAATAAAAGTTCAGGTAGATTCCTATTAGTATCCCAGAAGATAATTTCCAAAGATCATACATTTTGACTATATAATGTAATTTTGTAAATATAATCTTTAAGTAGAGCATTTTATTTATTGAAGAGGTAATGTTTGGTGACTTGAGCCTCAACTCATGACAAAAGACTCGAGACTTGACTCAGACTCCAACATTAAAGACTTCAGACTTGACTCGGACTCCAGCCTTAAAGACTTCAGACTTGACTCGGACTCTAGCGTTAAAGATTTCAGACTTGACTCGGACTCTAGCGTTAAAGACTTCAGACTTGACTCAGACTCCAACATTAAAGACTTCAGACTTGACTCGGACTCCAGCCTTAAAGACTTCAGACTTGACTCGGACTCCAGCCTTAAAGACTTCAGACTTGACTCAGACTCCAACATTAAAGACTTCAGACTTGACTCGGACTCCAGCCTTAAAGACTTCAGACTTGACTCGGACTCCAGCCTTAAAGACTTCAGACTTGACTCGGACTCCAGCCTTAAAGACTTCAGACTTGACTCGGACTCCAGCCTTAAAGACTTCAGACTTGACTCGGACTCCAGCCTTAAAGACTTCAGACTTGACTCAGACTCCAACATTAAAGACTTCAGACTTGACTCGGACTCCAGCCTTAAAGACTTCAGACTTGACTCGGACTCCAGCCTTAAAGACTTCAGACTTGACTCGGACTCCAGCCTTAAAGACTTCAGACTTGACTCGGACTTCAGCCTTAAAGACTTCAGACATGACTCGGACTCTAGCGTTAAAGACTTCAGACTTGACTCAGACTCCAGCATTAAAGACTTCAGACATGACTCGGACTCTAGCGTTAAAGACTTCAGACTTGACTGCGGAAACGTTTCTGGAATTTTTTTTATAAATTCCATGTTACTGATATACTGATACTGATATAACTCTTTGCAGCATCTATTAATTTAGTCAGAATACATGGCAACTTTTGAATGATTGTTAAAGGAGAAAGATGGTTTTATCAGGGTTGCAATCACTATCCAGGTAAATCTGACATCAAATAACAAGATAACATAATTCAATGTAAATTAAATAAAATTCAATTTACAAATGGCCACATAAATAGTAGCTTTCACACATACCACCTTTTCCAGAAAATGACTTGCAATTGTTTGTGGTCATATGTGAACATGCCCCGTTTGAAAATATCATTTTACATTTTCAGATACATTTTGCACTGGCTATTTCCCTGAATGAGAATGCAATGTGTAAACAGAGTTTAAGATTAGAGTTTAAGCACGTACAAGGTTAGAATGTGCTGACATATAATGAGATGATTCAGTTAATCTGGAGTCAAAAATGTTTGATTCCATTTAGTTGGAGGATATAAAAATATTTGATATCTTGGACTACAGAGGAAATCTTGTAGTGCACGCAGTCCTAATAAACGACTAAAATCTGAATTCATATGTTGAGCACGTGTGTGGCCACGACACTGGACCACAAAGTAATGGAGATGGTGAACATGGGCTTAAAGGATTAGTTCACCCAAAAATGAAAATCCTATCATGATTGACTCACCTTTAAGCCATCCCAGATGTGTATGTCTTTCCTTCTTCAGCAGAACCGAAATGTAGATATTTATAAGCACATTTCACCTCTGTTTGTCCATACAATGAAAGTGTATGTGTGCCATTGCTGTTTGACGGTCCAAAAGGCACATTTAGGCAGCATAAAAGTAATCCATACGACTCCAATGGATCATTGAATGTCTTCAGAAGCAAATCGATAGGTTTGTGTAAATTTATTTTAAACTATAAATCGTTACTTCTTGCCAGAGCTAGGAAACTGTGTGAAATGACCTAACTCTCACGTGATGTTTGTTACTCTGTTGTATTCAAATTGCGTGCTACAGACTTTTCACGTAAATGTACCATTCAAAAGTTGACCCTTTTTTCAACTGTTAAAAATGCACCTTGAGACAACGGTGTTCTGCTCTTTTCATGGTACTGCATCTAGATTTTTTAGTGCAAGGACACATTCAGTGTAAAAAGTCCATTTTTCTATCTTTATCCAGCAGCCACATCACCCTGTAACTCAAGACCGGTTGCCCACTGAAGCTAAACAGGGTTGAGCCTGGTGAGTACTGTCGTGGAATATCGCGGTGAATCTCTCTAAGTTGAAGAAAACTCTCAGAGTCTTGAGTTCCAGATGGCAAAGTTGTAGTTTATTGAAGACCAACAAACATGAGTTCAGCCAGCTGTCTGTCCTGCCTCTATCCTCCTTTTACCTGTTATCTCTGTCCAATGGGATATTTACCCTTGTCCCTTTCCCTCGCCACCAATATGTTTTAGTTCTCTTTTTAGGTAAATATTGTTGGAAAATTCCCCATCTCTCTATTTTTAAAAAACATACATCATACATGAAAGAACATACATCAAACATACAGCTGGTGACTTCACACATTCTGGACACATGTCCTAGTTCATGGTAAGCACACGTCAAATTAAAAACATCAGTGCAAGAGACTCTTTCACACACATCAGCAACTTTTCACTTGAGGTGACCTTGTTTGAACATACACTTCAACATTAACACATTTAAGACATGAAAGAAAATACAAGAGATATATTTAATAAATGAACGATATATGTCAATATTAGTATCATCTTAATCATAAAGGATTTTTCTTCCATAGTACCTGGATGGGAGACCTCCTGGGGAAAAAATAAGGTTGCTGCTGGAAGAGGTATTAGGGAGTCCAGCAGGGGGTGCTCACCCTGTGGACTGTGTAGGTCCTAATGCCCCAATATAGTGATGGACACTATACTGTAAAAGGTGCCGTCCTTCTGATGAGACCGAGGTCCTGACTCTCTGTGGTCACCAAAAAAAAAATCCTGGAGCACTTCTAATAAAGAGTAGGGATGTAACCCCAGTGTTCTGGCTATATTCCCCCCTATTGGCCTTATCAATCATTGCCTCCAAATAATACCCATCCATATATTGTCTCTATAACTCTACGTCACATCATTCAGGTGGATGCTGCACACTGGTGGTGGTTGAGGAGTGTCCCCTGTTCACTGTGTAAAGCACTTTAAGTGTAGAGTCTGAAAAGCGCTATATGAATGCAACATTCATTCATATCTTCAATCCAACATCTTTAAGAGATGACAAAGTTTGGTGTGAAACAATCAGGAATGAAGCATTACAGGGGCCATGTTTTATTTTCAAAATTAAATATACTGTACAATAGTATGATAATATGATATAATAATATGATATTTTAAAGGGGAATTATTCATTTAATTGGCTATTTTTAATCAATTTTTCTAAATATGTTTAATGTCGTAATGTGCATCGGACTGCTAGCGGCCCACCGGCACAATTCCCACCCATCCCTATGGCCAATCCGATTCTGTGTTGATAGACATTGCCTCATCTGCCTCTGGATGTAACATCTGTACACAATCCCCAAAAGATGCTGGATTGAAGACAGACAAATGAGCCGTTTACACTTAATGTGACCTAAAAAAATTAGACAGCTCAACAAATAGAGCAGAACACGGGTGTCTGGAGAGACATTTTTAACAGTTGAAAAAAGGATGCCTAACAATGCCCTTCAGGTGTAAAATTCACAAGATAACATTTCACAGAGACCAGCAGATCTTTTGGAATCACTACCTGTTCTCAAGTGGCCTTGGACTCATTTGGCATTTCATGAGCGACCACCATGAAAAAGTTAAACTACAATTCTAGTCATCACTGATCGGAAAATGTAAAAAACATCAATGGAGAAAACAGATGCACTCTTTCACTCGGTGAACTGAAACTTTGGGTCTTTGATTGGACATCAATATTTAAGTCTGATGCCATTTTGCAAACTTCTCATCTAACTAAAGAATATGATATGTCCAAGTACACAAATTAAGACAATTCTATTGCACAATAATTGCACACACCAGTGAGACTTACATAGTTTTTTTATTCATTGGGTTAAGAAGCTGTTCCTGAGAGGTTATTGAACTGTGTTAGGCCACATAAACCGTTTTAACGTGTGCAGTAGTAGATGTGTATTTTCATTGGGCACTTGTACATGTCAGTTCATCAGTGCACTGACCCGCTGGCTTGAGCTGTACAATGGCTTGTCCCAAATGTCACTGGTGTCCCTTCAGTTTCAGAACAAAAGAGCGTGCTTGGCCAAGTATGAGGCATATGATGTCTTGATCCTCAAACAATAGCAGATTGTACTAACTCACTTGTGTTTCATGCCAGCCTGGCGCCAATACCACCACACTAATGCAACATGCGGCATCAGACTCATGCTCTGATTGGCACCACACAAATAATCTCATGTGATTGCCGCAAGTATGCTGAAACAGGCCATTAGTGAAGGATATTTTTGTATGAAAATGGAAGGAAGAGAAAGCATGATTAAATTACCTTCTGAAATCCAAACATGAGTGTTTAATCTAGAAGACGTGCAGATACAAAATACAAGTATGAAACAGTGTACTGACATAAAAAAAACTAAAGTAAATCATACTGTCCAGTGTTAATACAACACAACACATTTTATTCATCTAAAATATGCAAAATGCAAGATGCCTTTCAGCTCTTTTGAAAGGTGCTCCAAGCATTTCTTTTTTGGAATGGCATGCGTAAAATGCCACTGCCACCTGTCAAATATCAGTGAAATACATGACATGAGAAATCACACCTGTCTCTGTGACATTTTAAGCCAATTAGAAAACATAGCCAGTCAGATGGTGTTCAGGAAAGGAATACAATCCAAACTCGTTTTTTAACAATTAGAAAGTGAAACAGTAGGTATTATTCCACAAAAAAACACTTCAATTAGTGTTGCCGATGTAATGCATTGTCCTACCATCAGAGCAATTCAAATTTAAAATACATGTAATTATATTTTTTACGAGCTGTGTCATCAGGGGGCAGTCAGTGTGCCTCAACAAACCACACAATCAGTGCAGCCGCACACACAGGATGCATTTTTGATAACTGGACGAATCAGAACAGAATGCAAGGATCTCGGGACTCAATTACTTTTAACTTGACAAAGTGTCCCAAAACACAACATTTAAGATGCTGAAAATTAGTGAGATGCTCCAAAAGCATCCATCATATGTACATAGACAGACTAAATATGTATACTTAATATGATTAAAAATAGCGCAGACATAATGCAAAAACGTGTTAGAGACTATTTAGCCCGAGACAAACCACTTATTATTAAAATGAATGGGAGACATCGGAACACCCAATATGGTGGGTGTAGCAAATAAAGTCCCGCCTTACAGGTCAAAGAGCCAATCGCATTAGATACAGACATCACCTGCCAGTTCACTCGAGAATGTGCATTAGCTGGACCAGCCTGAATAATATCGTTTTTAACACAATCTAAGCTAAAGAAGCACAATTTATGATACGACTGTTATCAGATTTTACTGCTGATTTGAAATATGTTGTTTGATCGCAATCTTGAGATTTTTGTCTTTACTAATTCAAGTAGATAGGAGCTGTACTGTTATGTCCATTGAATCAATAGAAAATAGCTGCCCGTGAGCATTCCCAAGATGGCTGTCGAATGGACTGACTTGCCTTGAAAGGGACTTTGAATGCATCCTGTGAAAAGAGGACAGATCGACGAACGCTATCGACTAGACTGGTTCAATTATATAGGAACAAAATCAAAATATCGACTTCCAAAGCCACTTTTTTGTGTTGTCTAATTAATGTTTTACTCATCTGCCACAATAATGCAAATATTGATATATGTGAATAATTACGAATAATTTAATTGATCGACATGTAATTAATTCAATTAAACACTAATTGATTGACAGCCCTAGTTTCAATGCTACATAGGCTACATCCACATTAATCCGGATACATCTGAAAATGGTGTTTTCATTTTCTAAATGCTCTCTGTCCACACTGCAGTTTTCAAGTGTTTCCCAAAAGTTTCTCATCCACAATGAAACATATGAAAACTCTTAAATCCCCTGACTGCGCATGCAAAAAAACGCCATTCCATGTACGGTCTGAAACATACTTGTTCTCATGTTGACCGCAATTCTGAGTAAATTTCCTGAAGGAATGTAATGTGAAAGTTGTACAAAGTAACTGTTATGATGTGGGGAGTCAGGAGAAGACAGACCAAGGATCCAAATGCGCGTCTTTATTCACAAGCAAATGATAATATTACAAACACAGGAGCAAATAAAAGGTCCACGATGGGAAAAGGAAACCAAAATACTAGACTAAACACAGACGGGGTGCAGGTAACGAAACAACCACGAAAGGCAGGGAGATCCTCGAACGGGTTAACAGCGGGAAACACGAACAGCAGGGAAATCCTCGGACGAACACGCAGACAGCGAACATAAACTGTGAACAGCAGGGAGAGAGGTTAGCAGAGAACATGTAACGTCACTGAACGACAAAGGAAAGGGAAAACAAGCGGGTTTAAATAGACAGACATGGTGATAACAAAATAACAAACAGGTGCGGACAATAACACAGAGACGGCGGTGATGAGTGAAACAGAAAACACGGGACAGACAACAAGGGATGGTGACATGGAACGTGATAAGTGAAACGGAAAACACGGGACAGACAACAAGGGATCGTAACAGTAACATTAATCTTTAACAACGCTATCAAAGTGATTATCAGACCGCTAAAACAAGGGCCGCCAGCTTGATTGTTTTGGGTTGAATGGATCACATGTCTGTGTCACCTGACAACAAATACATCATCGTTTTCAGATATCTCAGCTCTCGCTGTCAGAAACGCTGTCTCAATGTAGACGGAAGGCCAAAAAGTCGAGAAAAACATGAGTTCTCTTACGAGAGGTTCTCTCGTATTGCGTAAGCTAGCTTACGCTACGGGAAAGATTCATCTTTTCTGAGATATTGAAGCCAAAAAATTATCCTTAATTTTGTATCCATTGTCAACGCAGTGCGACAGCCGCAGACCTTGAGCGGGCTAGCTAGCGAGCTCATAGGTTGCTCTGCGGCAACTGCTGCAGCCTATAACGAGCTTGGGCGAACTCGCATCCAATGAGAGGCGTCCGCGCGCTCACTGCATCAAAGCCCGCCAAAATGGGCGTGACTAGAGTGCATATAAGCGTAGTTCGTAGGCTGGAACCCTGATTTTCATCTCTTCAGCGAAGCTCTTCGCATCTCTGAACCAGAAGCCGCGTCACCGTTCGAGGAGCATCAAGCAAGCGTGGACAGTGCTCGAAGAAGCCGGCCGTCTTCGCCACCTTCAGCCGTCCTGCGAGCTACGCCATCCGGCGACGTATCCTTTTTAAAGCAAGCTAGTTCTTAAGAACTTCACAAAAGAGTACAAGCGTCTTTTTAAAGATGCCTCGCTCCACTTGCGCCTCATGCCGCGCCCCTCTCAGCACCGGAGACCGCCACATCATCTGCGCTCTCTGCCTGGGACTGGGGCATGCAGAGCTCGCCCTCGCTGAAGGCGGATGCGATCTCTGCGAGGAGCTGCCGATGTCGACCCTGCGGGCTCGACTCGAAAGCGCTCAGGACCGAAGCCGCCGCGCCGCCTTCTATTCAGCCGCGCAGAAAAAAGCGGCGCTCTCAAAGGCTGTGGAACCAGTGGTAGAAGCGATTGCCTCGCCGGAGCCCATCCCTCGAGCATCGCCTTCACCCTCCCCGCCCACCCGGGACACGCAGTTGCCGCTGAGCGGCTGCTCTGCTGCCATCTCGGACGAAGAAGCGTGTTCCATCATGGCTTCAGATAACGAGGAGTGGTCAGGCTCACACGCCTCCTCCTCGGCCCAGGAATCCAGCAGGACCCGCGCCGGAGTCGAAGGGGAACTAACACGCCTCCTCACACAGGCCGTCGACCGCCTCGGGCTCGAGTGGTCACCGCCCCCTTAGCAGGCACCCAACAGACTCGACGGCTGCTTTCTTCAGAGCCGCCGCCGTGCAGCACCCGCTACCCGGGCCGCTCCCTTCCTGCCGGAACTCCACGCCGAGCTTTCAAAATCTTGGAACGCGCCTTTCTCGGCCAGGGTCCGATCCCACGTCTCCACCTCTCTTGCTTCGGTGGACGGCGCCACCGAGAAGGGCTACGCTTCCATCCCTCCGGTCGAGGATGCGGTAGCAGCACACCTTTGCCCGCCCTCCGCGAGATGGCGGTCTAAACCAGTGCTCCCGTCTAAGGCCTGCAGAACAACTTCCGCCTGTGTTGGCCGCGCTTATTCCGCCGCCGGCCAAGCTGCATCTGCTCTGCACTCTATGGCCGTTTTACAGATCCTCCAAGCGGACCTTCTACGGGAGTGGGATGAGGAAAGCAGGCATCCAGAGGCGGTTGCAGACATGTGCGACGGACCTCGCCCTCCGCGCTACCAAAGCTGCAGCCCAAGCTATAGGGAAGTGCATGGCTGCGCTGACTGTGACCAAGAGACATCTGTGGCTAACGCTAGCCGACATGGGAGAAGCAGAGCGCTCTATGTTCCTCAACGCACCGCTCTCTCCATCTGGTCTCTTCGGCTCCGCGGTGAGTGGTATCATTGACCGGTTTTCAGAGGTCCAAAAAGCCACACAAGCCATGAATCTCTTTCTGCCTCGTCGCGCTAACTCCTCTGCAGGCCGCCCACGTGAGCCTCCTGCACGAGCCTCTTCACAACGCCCAGCTCAGCAAAGCCAGACTTCTCAGCGTCGACAGGGCGGCCGCCCTCGATTGCGCTCAGACAGCCGCCCCACGGGCCTCGGCCTAGAATCGCGCTGAAACCTGAACAACCGAAGTCCTCCTAGCTTTGTTGACAAAACGACGGATCAGTCCCGCCGCGGCCGGACCACCGTCAAAGCTTCGCCCCCTGTCATTCCCCTTCTCTCAGGCTACTACAGTGGTAGATTCAGCAGCCAACAAGCTGGTGTTAACACCCGCTTGCCTGCGCTCAAACGCTGTTTTCACGGCGACCCAAAGAAATCTTGTAAAGAGCAAACATGACCTATGTGTAGAAAATGTGCCCACAACCCAGTGTTCGCCCCTACACACAAGCATTACACATCCCGTGTCCCTATCAGAGCACACTCACATAAAGCGGTTACGAACCGCTCGAGTGTTAGAGTTAATAACGCGCCCACGAGCCCGTCGCGCGTCCCTCCTCTGCCCGCTCTGTCACACGGCCAGCAAACACCTCTCCGCATGTAAGTCCCGTGCCTGTGACTATGCTCGCACATCACTTATCAGATGTGACTCTTTCCCCATTTACCCCAATCGGGAAGTCACTCACAGAACAGCCTGTCTCTGCTGTCTGCGAGCAGTCATGCATAAACACACTAAGCACGCTCACACATTCTGTTCAGCTGCTGTCGCGGCAATCAGGGCGATTTGGCCATTCACCCTCTAACATTACGCTTCAAAGCGTGGGAAGATATTCCAGGGATATCCGAATGGGTGTTAAGCACAATAAAACAGGGCTATTTGCTACAGTTCGATCGCCGTCCTCCTCGCTTCAGAGCGTGGCTCGAAACTACTGTGAACACGGAAGCAGCATGCATGCTTCGTTCAGAAATAGCAAACCTTCTGTGCAAAAGGGCCATAGAGAGAGTGCCACCGCCTCTGAGCGAGTCGGGGTTTTACAGCCGTTATTTTCTTGTCCCCAAGAAAGACGGCGGCCTCAGACCAATATTAGATCTCAGGGTTTTGAACAAAGCGCTTGCAAAAAGACCGTTCAAAATGCTTACAACCAGCAAACTCCTCGCGCATGTGCGCCAGGGGGACTGGTTTATTTCTCTCGATCTGAAAGATGCATACTTTCAGATTCAGATAAATCCCTGTCACAGGCCATTCTTGAGATTCGCCTTCGACGGCCAGGTTTATCAATACACCGTCCTTCCGTTCGGCCTGTCCTTAGCACCCCGTACTTTCGAGTACCATACGAAGACCATACGAAGTGCATGGACGCGGCGCTCGCACCCCTGTGGAGTCAGGGTTTGCGAATTCTGAACTATTTGGATGATTGGCTGATTTTGGCACAATCACATACGGAGCTCCTGTCTCACAGGACAGTTCTCCTCAGTCATCTGAACAGTTTGGGCCTTGCAGTCAATTGGACCAAGAGCTCACTACAGCCCAGTCAGGCAATTTCCTTCCTTGGAATAGAACTAGACTCAGTGGCCATGATGGCTCGCTTATCTACACAGCGTGCGCGCCGTGTTCAGCGACTAGACGCGTCCTTTCAGATGAACAGCCTCACGCCTCTGAAAAAATTTCAGAGAGTGCTAGGTTACATGGCCTCAGCCGCAGCAGTACTTCAGCTGGGTTTACTGTGCATGCGCCCGCATCAGCATTGGCTAAACACCGCGTGCATCTCGCTGGGCTTGGGCCACAGGCCGCCAGCCGATCAGAGTGACTCAGACCTGTATCTCAGCTCTGCAGCCCTGGACAGTGGCCGAATGGTACCAGCGGGGAGTGACGATGGGAGCTGTATCTCGCCGAAAACGCATACTGAGTTGGTCCCAGTGCCACCTGAGGGCGACGCACGTGCCAGGCCACCTGAACGACGGCCCAGACAGACTGTCCAGAGACAATATTCCCCCAGGGGAATGGTCCCTGCACGCTCAAACAGTCCAGACGTTATGGCGCAAATTCGGCAGAGCAGAGATAGACCTCTTTGCGTCAGAAGAGAACTCTCACTGCCCAATATTTTTCTCGAAAAGCGAGGACGCACTGGCCCAGGACTGGCCCAACCGCCCGCTTTACGCCTTCCCTCCCGTCTCGCTATTGCCACAGGTAATGCAGAGGATCAGGGAAATGTGCCACTCGGTGCTCCTCATAGCCCCACGCTGGGAGAATCAAACATGGTTCCCGGAGCTTACGCAGCTGTCACTGACAGCCCCGTGGCCCATCCCAGTGAGAGCAGATCTCCTCTCGCAAGCTTGCGGCACGATCTGGCATCCCCACCCAGAGCGCTGGGCGCTACACGCGTGGGTGATCAACGACTACCCGTCGCTTTGCCAGAAGGAGTAATAAACACCATCATACACGCTAGAGCCCCCTCCACGAGAAGACTATGCGTCATAATGGTCTGTGTTTTCAAAATGGTGCACCGACAGAGACCTGGACTCACGGACATGTGGGGTATCGCCGCTGCTCGTGTTTTTACAAGAGCTGCTGGATAAGGGCAGATCCCCATCCACGCTCAAAGTGTACGTGGCGGCCGTCGCGGCGTTCGCTGAACCCCTGCATGGCCAGTCACAGGGTAAAAACGAGCTGGTCATCCGCTTCCTCAGGGGAGCTAGAAGGATGAACCCTCCGCACCCCCCATCGGTTCCTATCTGGGATCTTTCTATAGTTCTCGAAGCTGTGAAAGCCCCTCCCTTCGAACCGCTTCAATCCGTGGATGTGAAACACCTCTCACTTAAAACCGTTTTTCTAACTGCCCTATCATCAGTTAAACGGGTGGGAGATCTTCACGCGCTGTCTGTTAGCGCTGCGTGTCTTGAGTTTGGACCAAGTGACTCCAAGGTCATTTTAAAGCCTAGACACGGCTATGTCCCCAAGGTGATCGGTACTCCTTTCAGAGCACAGATCATTTCCTTGTCGGCGCTACCAGCATCTGATAGCGAACGCAACGGCAATCTCCTTTGCCCAGTCAGAGCACTGAGACTGTATACTGCGCGCTCCGCATCTTTCAGATGCTCTGAGCAGCTTTTCGTTTCGTTTGGAGGGGCGCACCAAAGGTCTCGCCGCCTCGAAACAGACACTGTCCAGATGGATAGTGGACGCTATTGCTGCCGCGTACGCGTCAAAAGACATACCATGCCCGCTAGGCATTAGGGCTCACTTCACTAGAGGCATGGCCTCCTCATGGGCATGGTCCAGCGGGATTTCCATTCACGAAATATGTGTGGCAGCGGGCTGGGCTTCCCCCTCCACCTTTGTCAGATTTTACAATCTGGAAGTACCCGCTCTGCAGGCTAAATTGCTAGCGGTTTAATACGCTACAGCTCCCCTGGTGAGCTGCATTAATGGGACACATTCCACACAGACCGGCACCGCCGCTCTGTCTATGTGCTTATGTACTACACACACTGGCCCGCACTCTTGCCGGCCAAATATTAATTCCCCACTCACAAGGGCTCCCCCGGGTCCCCCTTAATTCCCTGGGGCTCATGCAGTGGATGCTTGACGCGCACGGCGTTGACAAAGGGTTCCCGTAGCGTAAGCTAGCTTACGCATATCTGAGAGAACCTCTCGTAAGAGAACGAATCGGTTACTAACGTAACCTCGGTTCTCTCTAGATGAGGGAATGAGTATTGCGTAACCGGCCGTGCTTCCGCCACGGCGATTTTTCGCTTCATTCAATGAAAACCAGGGTTCCAGCCTACGAACTACGCTTATATGCACTCTAGTCACGCCCATTTTGGCGGGCTTTGATGCAGTGAGCGCTGGACGCCTCTCATTGGATCGCGAGTTAGCCCAAGCTCGTCTATAGGCTGCAGCAGTTGCCGCAGAGCAACCTATGAGCTCGCTAGCTAGCCCGCACAAGGTCTGCGGCTGCCGCACTGCGTTGACAATGGATACAAAATTAAGGATAATTTTTTGGCTTCAATATCTCAGAAAAGATGAATCTTTCCCGTAGCGTAAGCTAGCTTACGCAATACTTGTTCCCTCATCTAGAGAGAACCGAGGTTACGTTAGTAACCGATTCGTTTTCAAACGAAAACGTATTAGTGTGGACGTAACAATAGTTGGCCTTTGAGGTCGACTGACAGTGGATTTTGCCGATACCGATAACTAAGGAGGTCGAATAGGCCGATAACCGATTATTCAGTCTATAGTTTTTCAAATGGATTTATAGAATGTTAAAAAATATCTTTGTCTTTCCATACTATAACGGAAACAGACAGAGGCTACAAGAGTCCAAACTGAACAAAATTCCAGATTCAGTCTATTGTGCAACCAACTCCCAATAATAGCCAGAAAAAAATAATGACTTTTAACTATAAACAAGCCCGGAATACACACTTATTTCAGGATTCTTATTTTGAAAGTTTTGAGTTGAATGCTCTATATTTACAGTGAGGAAAATAAGTATTTGAACACCCTGCTATTTTGCAAGTTCTCCCACTTGGAAATCATGGAGGGGTCTGAAATTGTCATCGTAGGTGCATGTCCACTGTGAGAGACATAATCTAAAAAACAAAATCCAGAAATCACAATATATGATTTTTTAACTATTTATTTGTATGATACAGCTGCAAATAAGTATTTGAACACCTGAGAAGATCAGTGTTAATATTTGGTACAGTAGCCTTTGTTTGCAATTACAGAGGTCAAACGTTTCCTGTAGTTTTTCACCAGGTTTGCACACACTGCAGGAGGGATTTTGGCCCACTCCTCCACACAGATCTTCTCTAGATCAGTCAGGTTTCTGGGCTGTCGCTGAGAAATCACGGAGTTTGAGCACCCTCCAAAGATTCTCTATTGGGTTTAGGTCTGGAGACTGGCTAGGCCACGCCAGAACCTTGATATGCTTCTTACAGAGCCACTCCTTGGTTATCCTGGCTGTGTGCTTCGGGTCATTGTCATGTTGGAAGACCCAGCCTCGACCCATCTACAATGCTCTAACTGAGGGAAGGAGGTTGTTCCCCAAAATCTCGCAATACATGGCCCCGGTCATCCTCTCCTTAATACAGTGCAGTCAGCCCTGTCCCATGTGCAGAAAAACACCCCCAAAGCATGATGCTACCACCCCCATGCTTCACAGTAGGGATGGTGTTCTTGGGATGGTACTCATCATTCTTCTTCCTCCAAACACGGTTAGTGGAATTATGACCAAAAAGTTCTATTTTTGTCTCATCTGACCACATGACTTTCACCCATGACTCCTCTGGATCATCCAAATGGTCATTGGCAAACTTAAGACGGGCCTTGACATGTGCTGGTTTAAGCAGGGGAACCTTCCGTGCCATGCATGATTTCAAACCATGGCGTCTTAGTGTATTACCAACAGTAACCTTGGAAGCGGTGGTCCCAGCTCTTTTCAGGTCATTGACCAGCTCCTCCCGTGTAGTTCTGGGCTGATTTCTCACCTTTCTTAGGATCATTGAGACCCCACGAGGTGAGATCTTGCATGGGGCCCCATTCCGAGGGAGATTGACAGTCATGTTTTGCTTCTTCCATTTTCTAATGATTGCTCCAACAGTGGACCTTTTTTCACCAAGCTGCTTGGCAATTTCCCGTAGCCCTTTCCAGCCTTGTGGAGGTGTACAATTTTGTCTCTAGTGTCTTTGGACAGCTCTTTGGTCTTGGCCATGTTAGTAGTTGGATTCTTACTGATTGTATGGGGTGGACAGGTGTCTTTATGCAGCTAACGACCTCAAACAGGTGCATCTAATTTAGGATAATAAATGGAGTGGAGGTGGACATTTTAAAGGCAGACTAACAGGTCTTTGAGGGTCAGAATTCTAGCTGATAGACAGGTGTTCAAATACTTATTTGCAGCTGTATCATACAAATAAATAGTAAAAAAATCATATATTGTGATTTCTGGATTTTTTTTTTTAGATTATGTCTCTCACAGTGGACATGCACCTACGATGACAATTTCAGACCCCTCCATGATTTCCAAGTGGGAGAACTTGCAAAATAGCAGGGTGTTCAAATACTTATTTTCCTCACTGTAAGTATTTACCAAATTAAGATTTTATAGACTATATTCACCAGATTGAGGATTTTATATATAACCGGGTGTATTGTTTCTATATAGTCTCTTTTTTTTTTTTGGCATTTATCTAATCAAAATAACTTCTAAATATGCATTGAAGCAAGGATACAAATATGGATGAATATTATCAATGATGAAAGATTAGATATCACAAAACAAATCACAAAAAGTGTCAGCAATCGTTTTAATTTCACTTCTAGAGGCTGCTGTTATATTGGAAGAATAAAAAATAAAAGCTATCGGCAACTATCGGCATAGATTTTTTGCAGATAACCTATACTTCCAAAAAGCAACTATCGGTTCAGATATATCTGTCTACCTTTAGTTGGCATATGACCTCGTCCTCAACATTACATATGAGTGGTGTCTAGTTATCATCTGGAAATAAAATGTATTTTAAAAATGATTTTGTATAAACCATGTCGTAACACCAAACCAAAAAAGTAAGCAAAACACAGATGGTGGCAGATATTACACAGTATATCCAGCAGTTAGTGTGTTCTGGTTGTATTCTGTACATTTTGGCAAATGTAGAAGTTTGTCTGTTAATTAAATGCATATATATCATTTGTATTCTCTGCACAGTATGAGAGTTCAATCAATTTATAATTTTTGCAAATTAATCGGCACTGGTAGTTGCTTTTACTAGCAAAAATCTGGTGAATAAATAAGCTATGTGAGCTAAATGTACACAATTATTAATAAGGGGTGTGTTTAAAAAGATACATATAAAGCATAGACATTACTGAACGTTTATTTCTATATACTTAATTGAATCTTAAATCCATGATCATTTTGATGAAAACATTTCAAAATAAGAGTCCTCTGTGTATTTCAGGCTTGTTTATATTTAAAAGTCCTGCACCAAATCTTATCTTCTGGTTATTCTTTGTATTTCAGATACACAAAAATATTCAATATATCATTTTTAAAAACAATCAACTTATTGATCTGTTATTGGCTTTAATCCAACACCTTAGTTATTGTTATCTGAAAAATCCAATATTGGTTGACCTCTACACAGTATACAATCGATGTATTGCACTTAATAATAAGAATAGCAGGGTCGGCCCGTGGGTTTGTAGGGCCCTAGGCAAAATATCCTAGAACCTCAGCAAACGTGACTTTTTAGTAGAAAGCACTAAAAAAGAAGCACTATACTGTATAGCTCTGTAGATGATGCATAAGATGTCCAATAGCTTTTTTTCCTAAATTAAAATATACATGTGTGCATAAGGGAATATGTGTATTTTAGATGCTGTATCAAGTCACCATTTTATTGCCTTATTTTGAATATACCTTTTTCTAGAAGTACAAATAAACTAATGCCTGAATTAACATGAGGCATTTATTAATGTAAATGTATAAAAATACAATTGTTTATTGTTTGTTCATGTTAGTTCGTATTGTATTAACTAATGTTAACTTATAACATTTGTAATGTTAAAAATTGACTAGTATATGTACAATTATAAATAAAATGACATTTTAAATAGGGCCTATAATCACAGCACCTCGAAATATATATTTTTGTAAACAAACTTAAAGAATAAACACATACCTCTTAGAGAGATCTTTGCAGATAGGATGGTTTGGTTATTTTGCAGATTAATTGCTCATATTTTCACTCTATGTGAGTTTTTTACGTCTTTATATCGACAGTGTCTGAATTCCCCAGCAGAATATTCTTTAGAAAACGTGAAAAGCCCTAATGATTTGACAAGTGCTGTTTCTGCTATCCTTTACACAAAATAAGCCTCAAAGACTCAAATAAATATTTTTCATAACTTATTTCCTGCGTTTCTGTCAGGTGTGCACATTATTCAGCAAGATGTGTGTCCAATAATACTGTTATCTGCACTGTAATTCCCAGCAATGCTTTGTGTTATGAATAAATTATGCAGATTAGTGTGTACTGCTTAGCTTTATTCTTGCCAGTTTTAGATACACTGCTGTTATTTTAGTTGATGTAACTTTCAGTTATTTGTCTTTTTGTGATTAATCAGAACTCATTTTATACTTGATATGTTGTTTTTAGTTTTCACCATCATTGTGATTTGTATGTTAAACGATCAGGTGCTCGCGCGTTATCCTGGGAGTGCGTGATAGAAACCATACGAATGTGGAGAATAGCATAGTACTATACCATTCCAATTATAGCTTCTGCCTCTTTGCATTTAATGTGTTGGGGTTTGCTAACATCTCTTTGAAGGTCATGGTTTTGGAGAGGGGATGGGGCAGTTGGAGCAATGGAGGTGGTCTAATTCAGTGGTTAAGTTTGCAAAATGGCTGATATCACTCACAGCACCTTTAAATTGAGTGTCACAACAAATGTGCCCATCATTAAGATCTGCCAAGATCTTCATCCTTATACAGCAAATCAAAGGGCATTTGATAACATATAGAGTGTGCACAGTGTTAATTGTCATTCAACCAGTCAGAACTTTACATATCTACAAAGACCATGAAACACCAGCCCAGTCCACCAATCAGAAACATGGTCACGTGCATGCTGTATATGAAGAGATCATTGACAATGCCAAAGTCCAGTTGTCTGTGGCCGAGCAGCAGGAGAATGACGGACAGTTTGTACTCAAGGCGAAGGAAAACGCGCACACTGACATACTGCACGCAGAAGACAGCGGACAGCGCCACCCACAGGGCTGAGGTGAAAAGACTGCAGCCAAAGTAGAGAAGGAAGCGGACAAAACTATACATCCATCGGGACTTCAGGTACAGGTCCAAGTTATTGTACTTGGTGCGCACGAGCTGAGCGGTGCATAATGGCCCGCAGGCAGAATGCATACAGGTGGTGTGAGGGCCGTGGAAGGAGCGGACCCGCCGCGGGATGGGAATGACGGGCATGGGTGGTCTTCAAGAAGGCCCGCTGGCTGGAAGCTTCCAGGAACTCTGGTGGAGCATGTTGCATAGCAAGGTCACTTGCTGTTAATTAACAAGTGGACAGACACAAATGGGATGTTCCTATAGAGCAGAGAATGGCCGCTCACACAGTGGACATCTATATAGCAGTGCAACTCTGGGGAAAGAAACATAAAAAAATATAAAGCGAACATAGCGATAAACCACTTATCTGTGATTATACCATTTGAAAGCTGACACTTTCCCTTTGCAAAAAATGTTAGCTGTCAGAATTAACATGCTAACACGTGTGATTAATTAAAAATGTTTAATGTGTTTAAATGTGATTAAAGCATTTATCGTTAATACAGCATTAACACTGATGTGAAGGGTGGAAACTTTGTTATGTGTCCACCCGGAGTCATTACACTGATGCACACTCCACAGTGCCAGAGCCCTTCTACCAAGTAGAGCCTACAAGCTTAGAATAAAACAGCATAAGTGGTGGTATCACAGACATTCTATGGACAGTACTGTCTTAACACACTAAAGTTGACTGTTATGCTCTCTCTTATGATAGAGCCGTGGAGGTTGTTATCTAATTAAATAAAAGAATCTCTGACAGCTCAGTGATAAAATGATGGAGAAAGGAGCTCCACGCGCTATTTGAAGTACAAAATAAGCCCAGATGGGACTTTAGAAATCAAGTATTGTTCAGCCTGTGTAAGGTGCATGGTGAGTTCAAAGTGAGGCTCGATGCTGGCTTTGACGCGAATCATCAATGCAGCTTCATGATTGCTGTAACAAAGTGGATAGCCACAGTCTACTGGCAGATTAATATAGTGGAGGATGAAGTTTAAGAGATGTAATGCCCATTGCAATGAATATGAAACCTATGTTGGGACTAGTTCTTTCAATAAGGTAAAACTTCCACTTAGACTTTGGGAAACATTTGATGTGACTTGAATTGGTGCTATTTTACAGCATTTCTATGTTTATATCGTGGAAGGCTTTGTTTGGAAAATGTTAATAAACCATTATATTGCTACATATTGTTTTCTTTTCTTCCTAAGTTGGAAATAAATACAAGAAGTATATATAGTGTCAAATTTCATCACTTTCACAATCTGTGATTAATCGTGATTAACTACAAAAAATTATGTGATTAATCACAATTAAAATTTGATTTGACTGACAGCACTAATACACATCAAAATATTTATCAAAATGAAATTTTATTATTCAAAGTCCTCTGGTTATATTGTAGTTGTGAGTTGAAGAAATATGATGTTGCTTATTTTGACTCTGTGAATTGTATTTTAAAAGCTATGATTTTATTTAGTAAATTTCATATGCATAAAAGCTAAATTCATGTATCAATATTCTTAAATTGAGTTTGTTTGATAGAATTCTGCTCGATTATGGCAAAAATCTTAATCACGATTTTTTTTGTCAATACTGAGATCACGATTATTTAACACGAATACACATTGACTTTGGAAACATCATGCATTTATTGAACTTTTATTTATTTTGAATTTTTTTTAGCAGTGGATTTCCTTGAACTTGAAATGTAAACTGCACTGGGTAGGGGAGGAGGCTATTGTATATTATGTTACGTATGGTAGTCAAATAATGCAAATTGCCACCATTTACAGCAGGGATGCTCACACTTCTATAATGAGATTACATTTTTCATCATGTTATTGCAAAAAGATCTACCATGTACAATAAAGGCTATACATAATCACAATACCAAATTTAATTAGTCGGTAATGAAATGTTATGATTCTCAATTCCGGCTTCAAAACCAAAACAAATAATAACACTAACTAGCATGTTAATTATGGAAGAATGATTTCAAGTTCTTAAGTAATTATACAAGACTATTGGGGCCTGGGTAGCTGAGCGAGTAAAGACGCTGACTATCACACCTGGAGTTGCAAGTTCCAATCCAGGGCGTGCTGAGTGACACCAGTCAGACTTCCTAAGCAACCAATTGGCCCAGTTGCTAAGGAGGGTAGTGTCACATGGGGTAACCTCCTCGTAGTCACTATAATGTGGTTCGATCTTGGTGGGGCATGTGGTGAGATGTACGTGGATGCCGCAGAGAATAGCTTGAGCCTCCACATGTGCTAGGTCTCCGTGGTAATGCGCTCAACAAGCCAAGTGATAAGATTGACTGTCTCAGACATGAAGGCAACTGATATTTGTCCTCCGCCACCAGGAATGAGGCAAGTCACTATGCCACCAGGAGGACCTAGAGCACACTGGGAATTGGGCATTCCAAATTGGGGAGAAAAAAAACAGTCAGTAATAAAATAACAATAAAAAACAGCAATGAATAGTAGAAATATATTAAAAATAATAGAACAGAAAATACAAATAAAAAAATGTCTGAGATGGCTGGATGTCTGAGTGGTGTCTGGTGAATAGAATATGATTTATAGACAATTGGAAGAGTTTTTAGGTTAGACCATCCCTCCAAGGAAAGTGCCACCCTCCTCTCTAGTAATTTAGCTCATAGTCTTAATAATGATAGTATTTGACTAACTGGGGCCCAGGTCAAGAAGCAGAAAAACTGGTTAATCGTTCGTCTGCTAGCTGCCTTGAGATGTCACTCAGGTCATATAAACTACAATACATAAAGACTGTATCACCCAGATATCATATGTCTGTTCCCCGAACTACCAAAAACAAAACCCTCACTACATCATTAAGAAAATTTTTGATTAAGGTCAAACTTGAACAAAACAAACAAATTAAAGTTAAACATCATATAAAGATAAGGCTACTAAACATTAGATCTCTTTCTACCAAAGCACTAATTGTAAATGAAATGATTACAGATCATAGATTGGATGCGCTCTGTTTGACTGAAACTGGCTTAAACCGGATGAATATATTAGTTTAAATAAATCTACTCCCCCAGGTTATTGTTATAATCATGAGCCTCGTCTGAAGGGTCGAGAAGAAGTTTTTGGTGTTACTCAGATGATAGGAAAAGTCTTTTGAACTAATAATGCTTAATGTGACACTGTCAGATATATATAAATAAAAAACGATGTCGTCCTTTACACTTGCTACAGTATATAGATCACCAGGACCTTATTCTGATTTCCTTGGTGAATTCGCATATTTTTTTTTTTATCAGATCTTACAGTTAATGTAGATACAGCTTTAATTGTTGGTGACTTCAACATTCACATAGATGATGAAAATGACACATTAGGATTAGCATTTATCGATATTCCCAACTCTCTTGGGAGTCAGACAAAATGTGACAGGACCAACTCATCGCCATAATCATACACTAGATTTAATTCTGTCATATGGAGTTGATGTTGATAACATAGAAATTAAAGAAAATTAAAGAAATAAACCCTGCACCATAGTACAATGATCACACTCATGCTCTCAAGAGAGCAGCTCGGAAAATGGAGCGCATGTGGAAAAATACAAAATTAGAAGTTTTTCGTGGAGCATGGAAGGATAGTGTCTGTAGCTACAGACAGGCACTAAAAGCTGCCAGGTCAGCATATTTTAGTAAACTCATAGAAAATAACCACAACAATCCTAGGTGTTTATTCAGTACTGTGGCTAAATTGGTTAGGAATAAAGCCTCAACAGAACCAGATATTCCATCGCAGCACAAGAGTAATGACTTCATGAATTTCTTAACAGATAAAATTGAAATAATCAGAAATAAAATTGGAATTATGTAATCATCTCAGAAAATCATAGCACCTCAGAAAACAGTGTCTAATAATTTTCCTCACATGCAACTTCAATCTGTCCTTTGAAAATCAAATTACCAATGTTTGTAGAACAGCATTCTAGCAAACTAATTCATGCATTCATGACCTCAAGACTAGATTATTGTAATGCATTACTGGGAGGATGTCCAGCAAGATCAATGAACATCAATTGGTTCAAAATGCAGCAGCCAGAGTGCTGACGAGAACCAAGAAATATGATCATATTAGCCCCATTTTATCATCGTTACATTGGCTACCTGTTAAATTTCATATTAATTTTAAAATTCTGTTAACTACATACAAAGTTTTGAATGGTCTAGCTCCGCAGTACTTAAGTGATCTTCTGTCACGCTATATTCCATCACGTTCATTACGATCGCAAAATTCTGACCTGTTAATAGTTTCTAGAATATCAAAATCCACAAAAGGAGGTAGATCCTTTTCATATTTGTCTAACCCTAAACTATGGAATGGTCTCCCTAACGCTGTTCGGGACTCAGACACACTCCCTCAGTTTAAGTCTAGACTAAAGACTCCTCTATTTATCCAGACATACAACTAATTTATCCATCAACTCACAATTAGGCTGCTTTAGTTATGTCTGCCGGAACCAGAAACAGTGATCATGATCTATAACTCTGCAAAAACTTGAATGGCATCTATGCTTATATTATTTTATTTGTTACCCTGTCTCAAACTCAGGACTCCTATTCTGAGGTCACCAGAACCGGCTGGATGCAGCTCCATTCCTGCTTCACTCCACTGCTACGTGTCGCTGTGTGATGATGACTAAATGCAGCCGGTGCCAGCCAAACATCACTTCAGTCTATTATGATGGACTTCAGAGGATGAACTGATGCCAGCTCCAACCATAAGACATGGGATACTTCATATGCCATTGTCTGCACCTTGGACTTAGGACAGACCTCACCGAAATTGCCGGCCAGGTTGAATTGCGATGCACCTAACTGATATCTGCCAGCATCACCTCGGTCTAATGGACTACACTCTTGAAATGGAATACATCGACTATCATTTAATTGCCAACAAAACACTTAATGATCCAAATTAACAAAGACAATGCATCTACGTATTTGAACTCCTACAATTAATCCAGGATGGACTTCAAAGACATTAGTCATTAATCTTACAGTTCAAATAAAATCTTTGTTTCAACACTGTCCCTTAACACTTACTTAGTTTAATCATTTTAAACCATGACTTGCTCTATACATAAGTAATATTTACATTATATTCATGATGTTAGTCAGAGGGGAACTGACCCCCAAAGTGAGTCTACAGCTGTGCAAAGCTACAACACAAAACTCTGCATTTCAAATCTCCATAGCAGATAAATCCACAAATAATCAAACATAGTTACAGGTTGTGATCCTGAAGCGCCAGATTGTCCCAACAAACTGGGAACGGCACAATCTTTCAGGAGCAACCGTCTTGAAATTCCGCCATTGGTTGTGGTTGTCCTGCTAAATAATTAAAATACATTTTAACTAACGATTCTTCCATTCATCTGCCTTTGGAAGAACAAACAAATAGGTTTTGCTTTCGCAGTGAAGAAAACAGCATCTTCACAACATGGCGACAACACTAATCCAACTCATCCGGGTGGGCCAAAGTAGCCCTTAGGCGGGCATTATGCAAATGTATTACATAGTGACATAGATACTAAAAGGAAGAAATGTCTTGACTACAATCCAGACGTTTCTTGTAGTTCTTGAGCAGTGTTGTCTGAGGGAGAGTATAACTCCCTTTTGCCTGGACTTTGTGCTTTTGTTTACATGCACAAACAGCAATGTTACACACTAAGGGAAAGGTAAAATCCCAAAAAGCATAATAGGGCCTCTTTAATACTTTTTAAAGTTACTCAGTCAAGAGCAGTGTGTGTTTTCTTGTTCTGGTTGTTTGATTATTATAATGACACTCTAGACAGCAGCAGGTCTATTAGCTTACATTTATACTCACAAGTCCCACATTTGAATACAAATCCGCTTTTCTCTCCGCTGTTTACATTAACTTTAGACATCACTCACTGTGTTTACATGAATACCTCACCAAGACGGGCATTTTGCCGGAATTTTGAAATGTATTTGACCGTTCAGGTGCGCATTAGCTTAAGTATTTTCTGAACACACACACGAATGTTCAGCACACACATATGCCGCCTGTCAATGAAACAGAGCACAGCTGTTAACAGATTTCTAGTGAATCATAAAATAATATGCTCTAGATTTCTTTCAACAGCAGAATAAAAACATTCTAATAAGTGACACATGCCTAGGCTATCAATATAGCCGGTTATTTTTCTATTATTGACATTTTAATCAGTCTGCTTGACCGACCGGGCAAGTAAAAATCTCTTTCGCTTGCCCCTTCAAAAATCCACTTGTCCCGGACAAGCTGACAAGCAATAATATCGAGCCCTGATTAAATATTGTATTCAACATTCTACGATAACAATTTTTACTTATGCAGTATAGCTCCTAAAATAAATGTACATTGTTTTAAAGGAGTTTTAGATATTATTTTGGAAAACAAGACAAAAAAGACCGATCAAAAACATATTTTGTTCTAGTGTATAAAGACTACACTCTCTCACCAATATGTTCACTTTGATCCATCTTTAACTCACAAAAAACAAACTTTCTCTTCTTAATAAAGCTGCATAATGACGATTTTCTTCATAAGACACACACAGTGAACATGACACACATATTATGATTCACTACGTCATGAGTCATCACGTTATAATCTAGCTGTAGCAAACGTGCATGAGCATCCCCACGACAGAGTGTGCATCAGCCGGGAGAAGATTCAATCTCTTCCCTGGACACATCACGCTCAGAGAAATCCCAGTTTCAGAGTTTATTTTCATAACCCGCTTCCTTAATATTTGAACTTTAAAAAAAAGGATGCTTTCAAGATATAACGCCGGGGTGTTTCATTGCGAAACGTAATGTTGCACAATAGTCATTGTAATCAATTATCTTGATTATCTTGTTTTCATAATTGTTGGAAGCCAAAATTGTAATTGAAAATAAGTAAAATTCTAGTTTGTTATATTATAGTCTCTTAAATACATAAATATGAATGAATATAAGATTTACAGTGCATTCAGAACGTATTCAGACCCCTTAATTTTTTCACATTTTGTTATGGTGCAGCCTTATTCTAAAATGCTTTAAATTCTTTATTTTTTTTACATCAATCTACACTCCATACATAGTTTTCATACTCCATAAGGACAAAGCAAAAAAAAAAACAGATTTGTGAAAACTTTGCAAATCTCATTATGTTATCTCATTGAAGCAACTTTGGCAGCGATTACAGCCTCAAGTCTTTTTGGGTATGATGTAACAAGCTTTGCACACCAGGATTTGGATATTTTTTTGTCATTCTTCTATGCAGATACTCTTAAGCTCTGTCAGGTTAGATGGGTACTGTTGGTGGACAGCCATTCTCAGTTCTTTCCACAGATGTTCGTTTGGGTTCAAGTCTGGCTCTGGCTGGGCCACTGAAGGACATTCACAGAGTTGTCCCTAAGAAACTCTTGAGTTGTCTTGGCTCTGTGCTTATGGTCATTGTCCTGTTGGAAGGTGAACCTTCAGCACAGTCTGAGGTCCTGAGCGCTCTGGACCAGGATATCTCTGCATTTTGCTGCGTTCAGCTTTCCATCAACCCTGACCAGTCCCCCAGTCCCTGCCACCGAAAAACACCCCCACACCATGACGTTACCACCACCGTGCTTCACCGTTGGGATGGTATTGTGCAGGTGATGAGCAGCGGTACCTGGTTTCCTCCAGACATGATGCTTGGAATTGAGGCCAAACTAGTGTTGTCAAAAATACCGGTACTCCGGAATTTCTGAAGGTACCGGAGTACCGAATACCGGGTCTACCCGGTACCCATGCAGAGTCGGGAACTTTTGAAAGCTCACAACAAGCAAAAGATGGGGACAAGCAAAGCTGCTGCGGAGTCTCAATGATAGAGAGTCTCAACTCTCAGCTTGACGGAGGAGAGGAATAATTACACAGATCACAGTCCAGATGCACTCTAAACATTCACAGCTTCTTCTTATGTAGATCCCAAAGTATTAGGGAATTAAAAAAAAAAAAAAGTACATTCAGAAGCAGTCTCATTTTGGAACAAGCGGAGCCAGAGCTCTTTAAAGTAAACATCCCGGCGTTACAAATGCAGTTATATTTAATGTGTTATAGCTTTATTAAAGTTCAAATAATACAGAAGCAGGTCACGTTAATAACTTTAAACTCAGATACTGGCATTTCTCTGTGTGGTAAGCGCCTCTTCAATGAGTTGCGCGAATGTCCTGATCTAAGGGGGAGAGATTGAAACTGCACCCGGCTGAGAGAGACTGTGCCTCGGGGACGCTCATCCCTCGAGCGCGAACGCTTAATGCATCTAGATTAGATTATTTAATCACAATATCTATCTATATATATATATATATGTCCATATGCATTTCTTATCATGAAGAAAAATGGCAAAATGCAGCTTTATTAATATGAGAGCACTTTGCACATTAGTTTGGAAATAGTTTTTTATTCATTCTATTGTAGGCTATGCTTGTTTATTTCGTTTTTTTTTTAGTACTTGGTAAAAATTAAAGTAAAAGTTGCAAAAGCATTATATTGTTAGAATTCAAAAATAATATATTTAAATTAAAGTGTTGCTCAATGGCATATTTCTGTTCTTAGTTCTGCTGCTAATGTTTTGTTAACTTTGTTAATAAAAGAGTGTTGTTTAGTAACCTGTTTTTGCTTTGGTACCGAAAATGGTATAGAGTACCGTGACATTTCAATGGTATTGGTACTGACTACTGAAATTTTTGTACCGTGACAGCACTAGGCCAAATACCATGTTTCTCACAGTCTGAGAGTCCTTTAGGTGCTTTTTCATGTGTCTTGTTCTGAGGAGAGTCTTCCATCTGGCCACTCTGCCATAAAGCCCAGATTGGTGGAGTGTTGCAGTGATGGTTGTCCTTTTGCAAGATTCTACTATGACCACACATGATCTCTGGAGCTCAACCAGAGTGACCATTGAGTTCTTGGTTCTTACCATGAACCTTCTCCCTGATTGCTCAGTTTGGCTGGGTAGCCAGCTCTAGGAAGAGTCCTGGTTGTTCCAAACTTCTTTCATTTAAAAATGATGGAGGCCACTGTGCTCTTTGGAAACTTCAGTGCAGCCGTAATGTTTTTGTATCCTTTCCCAGATTTGAGACGATCCTGTCTCTGAGCACTGCAGGGAGTTCCTTTGACCTCATGGCTTGGTTTTTGCTCTGATATGCATTTTCAGCTGTGAGGCCTTATATAGACAGGTGTGTGCCTTTCCAAATCATGTCCAATCTAAGTGTAGAAACATCTCAAAGATGATCAAGAGAAATGGAATGCACCTGAGCTAAATTTCGAGTGTCATAGCAAAGGGTCTGAATACTTAAGTTAATGTGATAATTCAGTTTGTTCTTTTTAATAAATTTGAAAGTCATCAAAAATATGGTTTTTGCTTTGTCATTATGGGGTATGAAGTGTAGACTGATGTGAAAAAACATTATTTAAAGCGTAAGGCTTGCAACATAACAAAAGAAGGCTGCACGATTATAACAAATCACAATTGTCGATTTTTGCCCTTGATATTATAATCGCGCTTATTAATGTCGATTAAAAAATGTAATAACCATGATGTCACAAAGTAAGCAACCGTGTGGTTCAGAGTAGCAGATTTTAATGGTGGATACGAGCTGAGCTCCAGTTTCTTTTAAACTTTTAAAAGGCAAATAAAAATTATTTTAAATTGATGTCTATGGTATAGAATAAATTACATTATTGCTAAATTACTGCTTAAATTATTAGACCACGTACAGTAAATATTATGGCATATTCAATATTCAAACTTATTAACAGCTGATTTAAATCGACCAAGTTACTCTGTTCAGTAAGCCCTTTGGTGGCGGGACAGGGGACCATTCATCCTGTTAGATCTTCAATGGAGATCTTGTTCATGTAAGATCATCGTTAGATAATTTTTGGCTTCAGTTGTTGCACTTTGGAAATTAAAAACATTAATTTTCTATCGCAGTTTGTGCGATTTGTGAAAATGTTAAATCTACCAATACCAGCTGTGTGGCAAATGGGTCTTACTAGAACAGACACGATAACAATGACGGCGATTCCTGAAATATGCTATTCATGCCATATTCTTTATGTTGACTACACTTCCAAAACACACTTAGAACAGTTCAGCTCAATTACTTTATTGCTAGTGTGTACAAATCAAATTCACATTGGCCTACTTATTAACATGACAAAACACAACTTTTATTACATTTTTAATAAACTGCACACAGAAATCAATCAATGCGACAAACTCTCCCATTACAATGACTGCTGTCACTCACTGCAGGTTTACACTGTTTAAGATGAGCATTTCGACACGAGCGCAGTGACGCTCCATACAAATGTTCAGCACTCTTGCGAATGGTCTCATTAAAAAAAATGACAAATGTCTAATGTCTAATCAGCATAATAAATCATTTATTTGCACAGCGTCTGTGCCTTGATTAGAATGAGAGTTTTTTTTTATTTTGTCGTGTTGATAATTTGCAGTGTAATGGTAAATGGTCTGCACTTATATAGTGCTTTTTTTTAGCAGTATTCAAAGCTCTTTACAATGTGACTCATTCAACCAGTCACACACCAATGATGGCAGAACTACATGCAAGGTGCTAGCCTGCCATTGGGAGCAACCTGGGGTTCAGTGTCTTGAAAATCCAGCTACTGACAGTGTATTCAGCATTTACGTTCAAAGTGAGCGATGCTATATGCAATGAATCCAAAATAATTCCAAAGTGCTTTTCGCTCTTGATCTACAGTTTATTTTCAAGTGTCAGATGATTCAGTATTCATTTTCGTGTGCCACGTGAAAAGGGCTAGAACATAAAGCAAGCATCTGGGCATTCAGATGGTTTAAAACTTGCACATTAGGATCAGTTGTCTTTACAGACAGGACGGAGGATAATCTAAGAGGCTCTGACTGGCTTTTGCTGTTTCATTGCTCAACGCACATGCTAGTGATTGGTAAGAATACGCAACCGCTGCAAAAACATGTTGTAAATAGAAACCACTGACTCAACAAGAGTAGACTTAAATTGAATGCTGTAATCATTAGTTTTTACTATTACATAATCACGATTAGTTTTTCGATTAATTGTGCAGCCCAATAACAAAATGTGAAAAAAAATATGAAGGGGTCTGAATACTTTCTGAATGTACTGTATTTATTTATTGCTGCTCCATCAATCTGAGTCACTTTGACCCAGAAACACATTTTCAGTTTTATATACTTTTTATATACCATAGAAAAATGTAATATAGTTGGCAACATTTAAATTATTATAAAGAAACATATTAATTTTATAATAGATTTTTTTAATTTAAAAGAAAGCAGAGATTTCTCTTTTTTACTTTAGAGCATAATACTTTAAATACGTTTCTAGGTCAAAATGACTTATAATCATGAAGCAGGTCACATATCAGCATTATATGGTCCACCGTGCTCTTTAGATATTATATCAGTGATTAATAACTCAGTCAATTATGTAATAACAAAAAATTCTGATGTTAAAAACATGCACAATTTACCAGCAGATAGAGTATGCATTTAATATTATTATTATTATTTTAGTTTATAATTTACAAAAAGTACTGTGCTAGTACCTTGGTACACTGATAGTATCAAACGGTACAATCATGGTACTTTAATATAGCCAATCCTATGTTACTGAACTATTACCATAACAAATACTATGGTATTTACCTTGTACTCTAATGTACTTGAAAGAAAATAACGATACTACAGTGTCCAAAAAACATGGTAATACCATGATACTTTAAATATATATTTTGATACTGAATGATCTCCATATCCTGTATGGTACTTCGCTTACATGGTACTTCAAAGTATGCCATGGAATTACTATGACAGATGTCCACCAATACCATGGTACTCTTTTGTTAGTATTTGTTGTTTAAAGAATAAGCCATTTTCTTAAATGAAGTGAATTTGCTGTGAGAGAAATCATTTTAAACTTACAAAAATATTCATATAGTGCTCTATGAAACACAACGCCACATTTAAACACACACACACACACACACACACACACACACACACACACACACACACACACACACACACACACACACACACACACACACACACACACACACACACACACACACGATCACTCACCTGTCAACACACACGCCACGCTGTAAATGTGTGTTTGATGATTCTTTTATATTTTAATATATTTGACTCACATGCACGTTAAAGCTACATTGATGTGATGTACTGCAGCGCGGAACACGGTCTGTCGCAAAACACAGTTGCCGGCTGGTTACCACGACAACAGCCGGACAACTTAAAGGCGTAGGCTCATCTTTTTCATCTCTGACCAACGATATGATTATAATGAATAAATTACATAGATAATCTTTTTTGAATGTTATTTCTCTCAGAGACTTTGAAGATTATTTTTTCATTGTCCTCATTGTCCTTGACTCTGATGTCGCTTGTGTTAATAGTATTTGGAGCCCTATGGTTTTATTAGGTTCATTTAATATGGATGTCCTTGGATTGTCAGTTGTGAATTGTGTTCATGACTGGCAGAAAACCTGCTGGCTTTGCTCTCAAAACAGTCTTAAAGATTGGCCCTGGTCAATTATGTTACAAATACATTATGCTACAAAGCATAATTTTTGTAAAAAATAATAATAAAAAAAAATAATCATAGTAATCAGAATATTATTTAACTCCAATACATTTTCCTAGCTTTACAAACTTTGACAGAGAAATTAGATAAAATGTATGCATATACTCAAGGCATATCTCTCCCAAATGCGTTTTATTGTTCTTTCTACATTGCTTCACATAAATTAAGACCTGGCATAAGCCCTGGTGTTATCAGTGCAACATTCATTTTTGTACTTTTTGTAGTCTATTTTGGGTACTACAATACAGGAATCTCCAAGACTCAAATGTGTAATATTTTATTCAAAATTGTCTTGTAAATTCCCCACATGTTATGGTGCCAAAAGTTTTAGGCACTTGTATAAAATGTTGCATGGTGAGGATGTCTTCAAAAATAAAGCCATAAATAGTTTTCATTAATCAATTAATGTCATACAAAGACCAGTAAACATAAAAAAGCTAAATCAACATTTGGTGATGGCACCCACGTGATTCCATTTTAAGTGTCCTGACAGAGCTCTATCCTCTTCTAAAATTCTTCATTTTTGTTCTTCTGAAATATACTTTATTTGTATAACACCTTTCACAACACACATCCTTTAAAAGCAGCTTTACAGAAGATCATGCATTAACAGAAGATAAAACTGTAATATCTATAATGTCTTAGAGTCATCATTGTGTAGTTTTATAAAATATGATTGTCAATCGTGTTTAAAAATAAGTAATTAAATAATAATTGTATTAATAACCCCAGTGAGCAAGCTGAAAGTGACTGTGGCAAGGAACACAAAACTCCATAAGATGTTGATTAATGGAGAAAAATAACCTTGGGAGAAACCAGACTCACTGTGGGGGCCAGTTCCCCTCTGACTAACATCATGAATATAATGTAAATATTACTTATGTATAGTTAAAGTCATGGTTTAAAATTATTAAACTAAGTAAGTGTTAAGGGTCAGTGTTTAAACATCGATTTTATTTGAACTGTAAAATTAATGACCAATGTCTTTGAAGTCCATCCTGGATTAACTGCAGAAGTTCACATAGATGCAATTGTCCTTGTTAATCGGCTGATGAAGGGTTTTGTTGGCAATTAATTGATAGTCTATGTATTCCATTATAAGAGTGTAGTCCATCAATAGACTGAGGTGATGCAGGCAGAGATCAGTTAGGTGTATCGCAGTTCAACCTGGTCGGTAATTTCAGTGAGGTATAAGTCCCAGGTTCAGGCAATGGAATATGAAGCATCCCATGTCTTATGGTTGGAGTTGGCATCAGTTCATCCTCTGAAGTCCATCATAATAGACTGAAGTGATGTTTGGCTGGCACCGGCTGCATTTAGTCATCATCATTCAGTAACACATAGCAGTGGAGTGAAGCAGGAATTGAGCTGGATCCAGCCGGTATTGGTGACATCAGGATAGGGCCAGGACAGGGTCAGGAGGCCTGGGTGGCAGCCACATGGTAGGGACAGGGACAGGGGATGGAGCCACAGTTAGTTCAGTGAGTTGAGTCTCAGGAGGCGGAAGAGCCGGGATGTATGTCTCAGGAGGAGGAGCGGGCAGAGCCGCTGGAGGAGGAGCTTCCGGAACCACTGGAGGAGGAGCTGCCGGAACCACTGGAGGAGGAGTCTCTGGGGTCAGGAGCGCTGGTAGCGACTGGGAAACGGCCTCCGTGGTCGTGAGCTTGGGCAGTGTCTTGGGAGAAGGAGCCCTTCTCTTCCACTTCCGGTTGGCTGTGAGCACAGGTGAGGGAGACTCGGGAGGCAAAGTGGGTGTTGGATTTTGCCATAAGGCATGAGGGACCTCACAGGCTCATTCAAACCAACCCGGAAAAGGTCCTTCAAGGCCACATCATTGAAATTAACCTTTTTAGCCAACTCCAGAATTCCTCCACATAATCTTCCAGCGAGCGATTCTCCTGACGCAGCTGGAAGAGTCTCACCACTGGGTTCATGTCTAGGTCAGTTCTTCTGTTACGCTAATGGGAAGGATAAGATGAGAGACTGTGGATCCAAATGCAGATTTATTTATTATGCTACTCAGAAGAAGATAAATAAGAAACAATGATGAAAATAAGGCACTGTGCTAAAGGGAAATCAAAACGCCACAGCAGTTTGCTGGCTAAATTTGTATGTAACAAATTTACATGCTAACAAACGAACAAGAACTGACCAAGACTAAGGGAAAACATGATGGCTATATATACAAATGGGAACTAAACACATAACAAATAACAGCTGGGAACAATGATCAGAGGGGATTGGGAACAGGTGTGTGATGAGGATGTCTGGAAAGTGAATGATGGGAAAGAATGTCTCTGAACAAAGAAAGATGACAAAAAGGGTTCACACTGTGACACATGAGGCCACGACTTCACATCTCGTGGCCCCGAAATAAGGATGTTGTAACCCCAACAAAATGTTCTCATGGCCACAACATATTATCATGTTCCCATGAGTTAATATGCCAAGGCCTCAATACTAAATGTTCCCACAAGTTATTATGACGTGGCCACAACAAAACAAAATGAACTAAATCCATCTCTTCCTGGGCAACGCACAATAGATTTCAGATATTCTCCATTCACTCTATTCTGATCTGAATACACTAAAATGCTGTACCACTTAGCTTAGCATAGCTTAGCTCGTGTAAATGTATGTGTGTGCGCGCATGAGTCTGTGTGTGTGTTTGGCCCTCATAAATGTCTTTTAATCTCTGTGTAACTTTTCCAGTGCACTGAGCAGCATACAGATGCAGATTTATGGCATGCTATAAGATTGCATTCTGCCTATTTGTCATTGGGCCAGATAGTTTGAGGAGTAGCACATCTCACTGCAGATAAATCATCAACCAAGCTGCTTTTAAAAAGAGTTTATTATCATCGTTAATTGCACGCCCGTTCACTTTGTGGAAGATTTAAACACATATTATGCAAAATCTTAAAAACAAACCATATAATACTTAATCAAACATGCATAAAGCCTTCGGTACGCATAAATAAATTCTCCCAATTAACTTGCTTTAAGATTTTGATTGCTTTAACTAATTTAATCAACAGTGTAATAATTTCAGCAGCAGTCAGAGTTGTTGTGCATGTGAAGGAGAATCTGTGATGATTTAGATGAGACAGTATCTTTAACAGCATGCTCTCTCTCTTCATGAGCTCTGAGTAATGCCTATAGTGCATCTGGTCAGTAAACTTTGTCTTACTAACTCACCTAAAGTTTATAGAACTTTGCTTCATTAAGCAGTCTTTTTATGACAGACCCTGTGTTAGATAAAGTTTCTCTAGAACCTCAGTGAGACATTTGGGATGGCGAATGTCAACTGTAGACCATATCATGTCACGATGTAGAGCTAATGAACAATAGCATAATGTAAAAATGTATCAATAATGCACAAGATAAGCAATAAATCTAATGGTTGTAAATACCAGTGGCATCCAGTTAACACTGGTATTCAGTACTTTTTCACAGAAAAACAGAAAAAATTTAACAGACAAGTGGAAACACAGCACAGAGCCCCTTAGAAGACAGGAAGGGAATTTATTTTCTCAAATAGTTCTGCAGTCCCTCGCAATTCCCTTTCCTACAGTAACTATAGTTCAACTATGGTATTTGTAGTAAAGCCATAACCACAAATTTTACCATGATGTTGCTACTGTAACATTTGTAGTAAAATCATTGTAATAATAAAGGAAAATGTCTTGGTTACTCACGTAACCTTGGTTCTCTGAAAGGAGGTAACGAGACGCTGCATTAGTAGCTGATGCTATGGAAGAACCCATCAGGGGGCGGGATTTTAAAACCCTATACCATCACACCAGATTAAGTATGTCAAGACAGAGACACTCAATGCGGGTAGTGGAATATTGTCTCACATATATTCCCAATTAGCTGTAAAGGAGGGGAGTAGAGCGATCGCATGGCTAAGGGATTTGTCACAATGACACTAGCCGACAGGGTAGTGAAACATTAGATTTAGCACAATGACACTAGCCCACAGGTTAGTTAAACATTTTACGTACTTGCTTTCATTCACCACACTGTAAACAGAGGGACCGTAATAATACACTAATTCTAACCAATTGGCCAGTGATCAACCTTCTTCTTCTGTAAAGATCTGGGAAGAGAGGGAAGGTACATCCAGGTTATAGCACTTGGCAAAAATGTTAGCGGAAGCCCAACCTGCAGCCTGACATATGTCTTCTAGATACAGTAAGCTAAAGTCTCTTAGCCTCATCCAACACATGAGAGGAGGGGAGAATTCTTGTTGGGCAACAACCTGAGCTCTAAAGGGGGTTGCCAGCACTTTGGCCACATAACCTTCTCTGGGATTAAGAATGGACTTTGACAGGCCTGTTCCAATGCTACAAAGGAGTTACTGATAGAAAGGGCCTGAAGGTCATGAGTGGTTGCTATGGTAGAAACGTAAACCTTGAACGTGGATGGAGTGAGTCCTGCATCCAAACGCTCATCCAGGATAGTACCGTCTGCACAGGGCAACGCTTTGGGTCCTCACGCTGGGAGGAGCACCAATCAGCAAAAAGTTCAGTTCAGTTCAGGTCAGTGTCCTTATTATCCACATTGTGGAAATTTGTCTTCAGCTTCACCATAGACAGTGTAAACACCAACACATCACATAAAACAGCATAGAAAAAACATAACAAATACTTAAAACTATACCTTCTGAAGGCATATTAATGTACCCCCACAGATAAATACACATATATAAAGTATACTGCCACCTTGTTTAGGCCCTAAACAAGACAGCCCTATTGTGTAGATGAGCCCTGTTCAGAGGCCAGTCATGTTGTCTCCATAGCGCTGGCCAAGGATGCCAGATTGTGTCTCGAGCATGCGAGAGCAGATCTGACTTCAAAGGAATATCCTATGGTGAAGCATCCACAGCATCCAAATATAAGAGAGTGGACCACACATGTTCGTCAGTCAGGTGCCGATGTGGTAACAGAGTCGAGTTTCATTCCTAGTTTCATCAGCAAATAATCGTTTTGGCAATATGGACTCCGCTCTGTCTCAGTCATGTGAGCTCACCATCTACACAATCACATGTTTTTGTCACGTTGCCGATCATCACGTTCAGGCCAAGCCGCTTCATATGGAGATAAAGGAGGCAGGCAAGGCTTGAGCCAGCGAAAAACCTCCTAAAATCCCATCCTCTCGCATCACACTCACATGGTCTCACAAGGAGTCCACAAGGAGCGTCAGTGGGAGGCGAGGGGATGGCTTCGGCTTCCAAAATGAAACAGTTTAGCCGAGTTGAGTATCATGTGTTCACCATGAACACAGCCAATCTCAGCGAGTGCTCAGCCCACACTATGTACAATGCTTGTACTGAATGGGTAAACCGCTTAAAATGTATGAAAAAGAGGCACTCAAGGCTTTAGCCTAGGACAAACCCTCCCATCTCCCCCTCCTATCTCTGCGCTTTATAGCCCCTTCTCTCGTGTCTTACACATTACTCATAAGTACTACCTCAGGAGACAAGCTGCTAGAGCCAAGCGTCATGAATTTCATATGCTCACATTGAACCCAGTCAGTATCAGTTGCCTTGTAGAGCAACTGTGTTGCCAAGAATGACGAGGCACTCTCAAGTTGACTCATTCGTATCAAACCAAATGTGGTGAAGGCAGACGCCATCAAATCCAAGGCACGCTAAATAATGTTCAGTGGTAAAGCTCTCCCTAGCTTGAAGCTTGTCAAGCATCAGAGAATAGAATGAGTGTGTTCATTGGTTAGACGTGCTGGCATATTCATCATGACAAATGTAATTCCTAGAAGGTACATTGACCAACACACTTTTGCCCAATTGACTTCGAGATCCAACTGCTCCAAATGTGCAAGCAACAGAGATGGGGGCTCAAGTTAGTAACTCGGACTTGAGTCGCACTTGAGTCACATTTTAATAAACTCGAGACTTGACTTCAGACGCTATCTAAAATTACTTCAGACTTGACTTGACTCGACAAAAAGGACTAGTGAATATTTAAAAACGGACTGGTTTAATGTGGTTTTATTACATTACATATTTCCTATAGAATTCTATCATGAATTCCTGTGTAAACACCGACATGTAATAAAGGTCCCATGAAACATGGCGGCACCCACTGTTCCAAATGTGCTCAGATTTGGTTCTTTTAAAAGTGCACTCAGTATGTTTTTAGCTGGCTCTTACTTGTCCCATCTGTGCCAGTAATAATTGTCGTTTGGGCTTTAAACTGACACTCATCGTACTGGATACTGGAAGTTTGTTATTAAGTGATGCTGCTTCACACCGAAGATGTTTGTTTATCTTTTGTTTTGTTACTTTTAGTCTATGTTTTTTCTGTCTCATACTACACACATATCTTTTTTCACATGTTTTTTCCACCCTGGACTGTGACCGGACAGTCGTTTATCTGTGATCCGTGCCGTGAGGGCTGCTTGGCCCAGGCATATCCTGCCCCTCAGAGGGATATACAGTAATGCTCACATGGTGGAATATATTTGCGAAATGCCATCTTGAAAAAGACCGCTTGCCATCATTGAGGGATAAATCAATTACCAAGTTTATCAATGTCATATCAATGTCAGGGCAGCTGTGTGCCAGCTGAAGTTCAGTGATGTAGCAGGACAATGAACCTAAACATTAAAGTAGTCCACCACAGATTTCCTTGAAAGGTAAGCGTCAAAATGGTTGTCCCCTGTTTCGTGTTGCTGTAATCTACTTGACAGGCATTTCCAGTTATTGATTCTTTTACGAAGCAGATGTTGTGTGCATTAGCTCCAGCCAAAACTTTACATGCAAATCAGTATACTTTGAATTATGGAAAACATCAACCAGTCCCATTCCACTCGTTCCCCATTTGTTAATTGTCTATAGCAGTAGGCTTTTGAGAAATGCCTATAACTGGCCTGTGATGTTGGGAATGGACCATCAGGGCATTTCGGAGGACCATTCTTGGTCAACTTCATACTGATCGGGCAACCCTCCCTTGATATTCACACTCCTGTCCTGTTTGCTTTGATGTACACTGGTGTGCTTGGTCTATCAATGGGGTTTCCTGCCTCAGTCTCACTGACACTGGGTATACCGGGCATTCTAGCGCCTTCCATGTCAAAGTTGACGGCCTCCCTCTCGTTAACCTGTCTTCCGTTCTCCTTTTAGTCATATGCGCTGGTGGTACCACGTCAGTGAGTATGCTGTCGGTGAGACAGGACAGCAGGGCAGCAGAACAGCAGGCAATTCACCAACAGCATCCTCACTGACGTGGTACCCATTACTACCGCTAATCTTTTCCTGTCTGTCACTAATATCATCATCAGGACAGAATACTTTTTTTTTTTTTAAATGTAAAAATTAAAATGTGTGCTTTTCAAGATGATAATTAATTAAACATGTTACATGTTTTGGAGGGTACACACATCCAAAAGATCAAGAGGCTGATCACTGTCAAACTATCACCCAAAAAGACACTTGAACACTGGACCCTCAGATTAAAAGTCTGACCCTCTACCGAATAAAAACCACTTGACTTGACTTGACTTGACTAGTGAGGTCATGTTACAACAAAGTAGCATACTTCTGCTGGAATCAATTATTGTTGAATAATGCGCTTCTGTTTCACATACTAAAAAGTACAGTAGTATAGTTAGAGAACAATACTGTGCAGTATTAAGTAATTAGTACTGTACTATTTCATTCTAAATATCACACCTATATATTACATCTGAGTATTATGCCAAAGACAGTATTCAGATTTGACCATTAATGTAAATTCACTCACACAAATATTTAAGACCAATTATGTTTTTAGTGAAATACTGTATAAATTACAATATACATATGCAAGACAAAACACATAAAAATATACTAAAATGAGTATAAGGCCCAAATTTAGACTACATTTCTCTTCTGGGATAGCTTAATTAATGTCCACTAGAGGGAGGTATATTCCTACTACAATCTGATTTGCCATTATGTTCAAGGTCAGTTTATTTGAATGTCTCAGTATCAGCTCATCTGTTTCTCAAAGAGTGTTATGCATGAACTGTAATGTTCAAACTGAAATATTACAGTACTTAATCCATAGAATATACATTTATGGCATTTTTTCATTCACACTACAGTGTAATGAGTAAAATCCATGCCAAGTCAAGCAATATACATGTATTCAGTGGAACAAATGGCAATTTCTCCATGTGTGCAACTTCAATATTACACTACTGTAAACAATACACACTGTCAACACTGTAGAAGACAATACACTAAACATTCATAAATACATATGAAACAATAGGAATCAAGGGTCAGCTATACTGTAAGCACTCAAAAAAATATTTTAGCCTATGTTTAAGATGTATCCATTTCAACTGAATAACAAATGTCCATCTAATTGAATTGCCTAATCTTTAACAAAATAAAATGTACAAATCATACAAAATGCAAGTTTTATTAATTACATTTTCTTCAAGACTATTCAATTCAATTAGATTGTTATTCAATTGAAATGGATACATCTTAAAATATTTTTTTGAGTGAGTACATCAAGGCTAGTGCACACTGCTATTATAACACAGCAACAAGTGAAAAGTGTCAAATGACCGGTGCAACTGTGACAGTAGTGTAAAATCCTAAAATCCTACCATAACCAATATTACTTTTGACACTACTGTCACAGCAGTAGTAGTTTGGGTTGGGTTAATTTCATGTATGACTTCCGAATAGGCCTATTTTTAATACAAATATGGGATGTTCAGGTTCTTCTGAGTCACTGCATAGTCCCTCCAGAGGTAAAAACTTCAGTTTCAGCCCAACAGATTAAAGTTGTAAGATGTCAAAATCCTCTTATCAACCCAAAATACACTGAAGGTTAATCAATTAATTCATTAGTTAAGTAGAGGTCAGCAGCAATAGAGGGAGAGAGACAAACTGAATCAATTATCAGAGGCTAATAAGAACAAGGCAAGTATAATTAAAAGAAGTTTAATTAAGGAGCTGAACGCTGAGTGTAATATGAACGAAGTAGTTCATATATCATGTGTGTGTGTGTGTCTGGAGAGTATGTGTGAGTGTGTGTGTCTAGAGTGTGTGTGTATGTGTGTGGGCAGGATTAAGTGGTTTACGAAGACATTTTTTTTTACAAACTGGTAATTACAAGGTTATTATATAAATGTGGTTTATGAGGACATTTCTAGTGTCCCCATAATTCAAATTGCTTAAAAAAAAACTAAACAATGTTTTATTGAAAATTTTTAAATGCAGAAAGTTTTTTATGAGGGTTAGGTTTAGGGGTTGTGTTAGGTTTAGGGGTTGTGTTGGGTTTAGAGGTTGTGTTGGGTTTAGGGGTTGTGTTAGGTTTAGGGGTTGTGTTGGCTTTAGAGGTTGTGTTGGGTTTAGGGGTTGTGTTGGGTTTAGGGAATGTGTTGGGTTTAGGGGTTGTGTTGGGTTTAGGGGTTGTGTTGGGTTTAGGGGTTGTGTTGGCTTTAGAGGTTGTGTTGGGTTTAGGGGTTGTGTTGGGTTTAGGGGATGTGTTGGGTTTAGGGAATGTGTTGGGTTTAGGGGATGTGTTGGGTTTAGGGAATGTGTTGGGTTTAGGGGTTGTGTTGGGTTTAGGGGTTGTGTTGGGTTTAGGGGATGTGTTGGGTTTAGGGGTTGTGTTGGGTTTAGGGGATGTGTTGGGTTTAGGGAATGTGTTGGGTTTAGGGAATGTGTTGGGTTTAGGGGATGTGTTGGGTTTAGAGGTTGTGTTGGGTTTAGGGGTTGTGTTGGGTTTAGGGGATGTGTTGGGTTTAGGGAATGTGTTGGGTTTAGGGGATGTGTTGGGTTTAGGGAATGTGTTGGGTTTAGGGGTTGTGTTGGGTTTAGGGGTTGTGTTAGGTTTAGGGGTTGTGTTGGCTTTAGAGGTTGTGTTGGGTTTAGGGGTTGTGTTGGGTTTAGGGAATGTGTTGGGTTTAGGGGATGTGTTGGGTTTAGGGGTTGTGTTGGGTTTAGGGGTTGTGTTGGCTTTAGAGGTTGTGTTGGGTTTAGGGGTTGTGTTGGGTTTAGGGGATGTGTTGGGTTTAGGGATTGTGTTGGGTTTAGGGGATGTGTTGGGTTTAGGGAATGTGTTGGGTTTAGGGGTTGTGTTGGGTTTAGGGGTTGTGTTGGGTTTAGGGGATGTGTTGGGTTTAGGGGTTGTGTTGGGTTTAGGGGATGTGTTGGGTTTAGGGAATGTGTTGGGTTTAGGGAATGTGTTGGGTTTAGGGGATGTGTTGGGTTTAGGGGATGTGTTGGGTTTAGAGGATGTGTTGGGTTTAGGGGTTGTGTTGGGTTTAGGGGATGTGTTGGGTTTAGGGAATGTGTTGGGTTTAGGGGATGTGTTGGGTTTAGGGAATGTGTTGGGTTTAGGGGTTGTGTTGGGTTTAGGGGATGTGTTGGGTTTAGGGGATGTGTTAGGTTTAGGGGTTGTGTTGGGTTTAGGGGATGTGTTGGGTTTAGGGAATGTGTTGGGTTTAGGGAATGTGTTGGGTTTAGGGGATGTGTTAGGTTTAGGGGTTGTGTTGGGTTTAGGGAATGTGTTGGGTTTAGGGGATGTGTTGGGTTTAGGGGATGTGTTGGGTTTAGGGAATGTGTTGGGTTTAGGGGTTGTGTTAGGTTTAGGGGTTGTGTTGGGTTTAGAGGTTGTGTTGGGTTTAGGGGATGTGTTGGGTTTAGGGAATGTGTTGGGTTTAGGGGTTGTGTTAGGTTTAGGGGTTGTGTTGGGTTTAGGGATTGTGTTAGGTTTAGGGGTTGTGTTGGGTTTAGAGGTTGTGTTGGGTTTAGGGGTTGTGTTAGGTTTAGGGGTTGTGTTGGGTTTAGAGGTTGTGTTGGGTTTAGGGGTTGTGTTAGGTTTAGGGGTTGTGTTGGCTTTAGAGGTTGTGGTAGGTTTAGGGGTTGTGTTGGGTTTAGGGGTTGTGTTGTGTTGGGTTTAGGGGTTGTGTTAGGTTTAGGGGTTGTGTTGGGTTTTGAGGTTGTGGTAGGTTTAGGGGTTGTGTTGGATTTAGGGGTTGTGTTGGGTTTAGGGGATGTGTTAGGTTTAGAGGTTGTGTGAGGTTTAGGGGGTGTGTTAGGTTTAGGGGTTGTGTGAGGTTTAGAGGTTGTGTTGGGTTTAGGGGTTGTGTTGGGTTTAGAGGTTGTGTTAGGTTTAGGGGATTGTGTTGGGTTTAGAGATTGTGTTGGGTTTAGAGGTTGTGTTGGGTTTAGGGGTTGTGTGAGGTTTAGGGATTGTGTGAGGTTTAGGGGTTGTGTTGGGTTTAGGGGTTGTGTTGGGTTTAGGGGTTGTGTTGGGTTTAGAGGTTGTGTTGGGTTTAGGGGTTGTGTTGGGTTTATGGGTTGTGTTGGGTTTAGGGGTTGTGTTGGGTTTAGAGGTTGTGTTGGGTTTAGGGGTTGTTTTAGGTTTAGGAGTTGTGTTGGGTTTAGGGGTTGTTTTAGGTTTAGGGGTTGTGTTGGGTTTAGAGGTTGTGTTGGGTTTAGGGGTTGTGTTGGGTTTAGAGGTTGTGTTAGGTTTAGGGGTTGTGTTGGGTTTATGGGTTGTGTTGGGTTTAGGGGTTGTGTTGGGATTAGGGATTGTGTTAGGTTTAGGGGTTGTGTTGGGTTTAGGGGTTGTGTTGGGATTAGGGATTGTGTTAGGTTTAGGGGGGGGTGTTGGGTTTAGAGGTTGTGTTGGGTTTAGAGGTTGTGTTGGGTTTAGGGGGTGTGTTGGGTTTAGGGGTTGTGTTGGGTTTAGGGGTTGTGTTGGGTTTAGGAGTTGTGTTGGGTTTATGGGTTGTGTTAGGTTTAGGGGTTGTGTTGGGTTTAGGAGTTGTTTTAGGTTTAGGGGTTGTGTTGGGTTTAGGGGTTGTGTAAGGTTTAGGGGTTGTGTTGGGTTTAGGGGTTGTGTAAGGTTTAGGGGTTGTGTGTGTGTGTGTGTGTGTGTGTGAGTGATGCGTGCGTGTGGTTGTGTGCGTAAGTGAGTGTGTGAGTCTATATGGTATAAGAAGATAAATGTGTATAAATCCTGATGTATTCTAAAACTTACCAATTCCCCATATGTCATCATTGTAAGTGAGATCCAACAGGGGGTATTTGTGCTGAAATTGGGGTGTGCGTTTGACCATTGTCTAGAGGAGGTCTTTTTCACTAAACGGTTTAAATATCAAATGCTTGTTCAGTGTATTAACAATATTTATTTTTGGGAGTCAAGCTCATGTACACAGGCTTGTAGTGAGGGGGTTACAGGTATGTCCAAAAGGAAGGCCAGAGACTGTTCTGTATCAGCCATTATTGGTTAGTCGCAGTGTGTGGAGGGGGCGTTGTTATTTGTTTCCTTGATGCTAATGATTGAATACTGTCATGTGTAACCTGCAACATTTCTTGCAAACATGCATCTGAACTATTTATGCCCTTTTTGTATTTCCATCTCGAGAAGAATTAAATAAATATTTAAAATATGTGTGCGTGTGTGAGAGTGTGTCGGTGTGAGTGTTTGCGTGTGTGCCTTTATGTGTGGGTGTGTGTGTGTGTGCGTATATGTTTATCCTACATGTTAGTAAAACCTGAGATCACCTACCTTGTGGGGCCCAGCCAGCTGTCCCCATGAGGGAAATGGCTTATTAAACATACTAAATTAGGGACAGGGTTAGGGGATAGAAATTATAATTAGATCGGTATAAAATCCATAAAATGCGTGGAAGTCTATGGAGAGTCCCGACAATAATATAAAAATATGACTGAATCAACACACACACACACACACACACACACACACACACACACACACACACACACACACACACACACACACACACACACACACACACACACAGACGCACACGCACAAACACACATACTTGAAAAGATGCCCAAATACCCAAAGGTGTCTCTTTAGAACTAGTAGCAACTGCTCCATCCAACAAGTTATTGGAGTAACAAAGACATGAGTGTGTTTGTGTGAAAGAGAGAGAGACAATGTGTAAACACCTGCATCTGTTGCGACACCTAAGCAGCGATGAACAGGAATGCTGATGCTGTTAGTTTAACTCTATTTCTCAGCTATAGTGTAGTAGTAATCGGTAAAGGTCTGCAAACCGATCTTGGCCCGACAGGACCCGAGAACCCGATGGGCTTCAGGCCCGGTTCGGGTCAGTTTTTCAAGTAGGACTTTGGGTTTGGGTCGGGTTTGTAATGAGTGAAAAAATAAACAGGCTCACCGAATTTGTTTCATGCACGCACTCTCTCACTCAGAGTTAGGAGCCGTTCACACCGAATGTGTTTTTGCGCACGTCTGTTTTGTTTTTCTATTGTTTTTCTATGTAAACTCATGCTGGATGAATGTCTTTGACATTTCCATCATGTCTCACTTTTTCTTTTCAGCATCTCACACAAGACTGGCACATTATAAACACCATGTCAAGTTAAAAAGAACTTCAAATTTTCAAAAACGCATGTTGAGACACCTTAGCTCTGTTTCCTTCTTTGTGCTGCATCTAGATTGTTTTCAGCGCAGCTGTCTCAAAGATTCAATGTTCTGGACAAGTTCAGGCTGCATGGAGGGGACTGTTGCATTGTTTCATTTTATTCCAGATTGTTCTGCACCAAGTGAAGTTTCAGCACATAAACGGTAAACTTTTTTCTGCTTCTGCTCAAGTGTACTAAGGAGCTGCTGTGCCTTGTTGAAACTGTGTATGTTTACTGTTTCAGAACTGTTATGAATGTTGCAAATACAGCCTATTGCAACAATACTTGCTAGGAGAAGAAATTAGATAGTAGGCGATTTCGGGTTGTGGACGGGTTTGGGCTTAAAATCTGATGGTATCATTCGGGCCGGGTAGGGTTGGGCCACACAGTCTCTGGTACAGGTCAGCTTCTAATTTTAAGGCCCATGCAGACCTCAAGTAATAGGAGCGATCATGAAGTGAAAGACAAGACAATAACTTCAATGAAACTCGAGTACTGATTGATAACTCACTCATAATATATTTTGTCGCCACCTGCTGGCTGAATCTCATTTCTTGTGATCACTTAAAATCCCCACATTTAGCTGCTCTTACACATCTGCACTGCTCTTGAGGTGCACATTTAACTACATTTACTGTTTACCTTCACACAGCAAAATTCCATGGTAAATTTCTAATTTACAGACATCTCAACGGGAATCCATGCGATTGTGAATGTCGCAGGACTTCTGTTAGACCTCCCTCGCAGATTTTGCATGGAGTTCAAGTTTAGTTAACTTTGACAGGCGAATTTGCAGCGTTGACCAGTAGGAAGTTGCTTGGTTTGGCCAAGCACTGGAAATTCACAATCGAAAAGGATATCATTTTTGCATCGAGATTCTTTTTAACTTCACTCTCCAAGAGTATTAATTGCAGAATTAAAAAGAGGCTGCCTTGCACTTAGTTTCTTTGCTGGTTAAATCATGTGCTTAACATCCACCCACACCTTCTTCGCCCACGGAATTTTGCCATGCAAAGGTAAATGTGACCACGCCTTTACTCTTTAGTTTGGAACCCCACAAACACAAGTGGAGAGATCCCAGAGCTGACATGACTCCATTGTCAGCACTCTTGTAATGCCTCTCGTCCATTCAGATTCATGGACCGAACTGGCTGTTGTATAATAATATATATACAACTGTTTAAATTATAATAGGCCTATGCAATATCCATGTGATGTAAAAGAAAACAGGACTCATCGGACCAGATGCTCTTCAGACCTCACTGCTCCAAGGCCGACCTTCTGTCGGTTCAGACCAGAAGGGATAGCCTTCGTTGCCCTCGCACATCAATGAGCCTTGGGTGCCCAACACCCTGTCGCCGGTTTGTCAAAGTCGCTCAGGTCTTTACTCTTGCCCATTTCTCCTGCATTCAACACGATGTCTACAAGAACTGACTGTTCCCTAACCATCTAATCTACCCAGACCTTGACATGTGGCCTTGTTAGGAGATGATCAATGTTATTTGCTTCACCTGTGAGTGGTCATAATGTTTTGTCTCATCTGTGTGTGTGTGTGTGTGTGTGTGTGTGTGTATATATATATATATATATATATATATATATATGTGCAGTGCATTCAGAAAGCATTCAGACCCCTTTTTGTCACATTTTGTAATGTTGCAGCCTTAAGCTAAAATGCTTTAATTCTTTTTTTCTTCATCTGCTTTTCCATCTACACTCCATACCCCATATTGACAAAGCAAAAAAAGATTTTTGATAACTTTGCTACCTTCAACCCTGACCAGTCCCCCAGTCCCTGCCGCACCCCCACAGCATGATGCTTCCACCACCATGCTTCACCATTGGGATGGTCTATATATATACAGTGTATAGTGTGTGATTGATGGAGTGTTAATCTGTGGCATAAGGTTTTGAAGTGTTTTTGTTTGGATTAGATGAAACATCTGTGCTGGAGGATCACCAGATAAACTCGCTGTTTGAGTTTATTTGCCTTCCGAGTCATAAACACACACCCAATTCACAAGCAGATTAAATTCACAATTACAAATGGAAACACTGTGTGTGTGTGTGTGTGTGTGTGTGTGTGTGTGTGTGTGTGTGTGTGTGTGTGATGCAGCAGAGCATCATAGTTAGCATGAAACTGTGTTTACAGCCCATTTTACATCCTTAATGTTCCGTATTACTGAGTGAAACATGGATAAAATGTAGGGCGGGACTTGATATTAGTCATGGTGAATTGATTGGATGGTGTAAAATGTCTCAATTTGACCAGTGGATGAAAAAGAATGGACTTGATGACGTTATACGAAAAGAAAAGTAATTTTAGAGGTGGAGCGAGCTATTACATTTTGATTACAGAATGATTAAGAGAGAAAAAATATTTGTAAAAACATGCACTGATGAATAGTACACAATAAAACCAGGAACATGTATTAAGAAAGTAAATAGAGTCAATAATGATTTCATATTGACTTTTTACAGACTCCCCTCAATTTCATATTGAGGCAAGACTGTAATCTTTCTGAATGGGAGATATTTATAATTGCCTGACATTATCACTATTAGAAATGAGAATTTGTAGTCTTAAAGGTATTACTGAAATGAATAAAATGTATTATGTGAATATTTGTGTGTTTAAAATCAGTTATACATTCCACACAAGAGATGAAAGAAACATCTATATTGTAAACAAATCTAGATTCAATTTGAATGAATTCTAGACACATCAGCACAGAGTATGTGGTGAAGTTTATTCAGTGTCAGTCAGTGTCTTTGAATAAACTCATTCTGTGAGTCATTGGCCATAAGTTCACAGAATTTTGCATATGAGCATATTTCTGCATTAATAAACATAAAGCAGTACATTTCACCATGTGATTTAGGAGACAGAAAGTGAGGAGGACACACACATTTGGCTCCAGCATGGCCATTCCTTTGCAAAGAAAAGAAGCTTGCGTCAACACAACGTGATTTACGGGACTGAACAGATGGTGCAGAAATCACTGTTAAAAAATGTGCAGTAAGTGTTTGTCTAGAACACGTAAGCGTTTATATGAAAATAGCTCGGGAAAAATCACAAATATAATTTTTATCATATTTTAAAGGGTTTTATAGTCAAATGGTTATTGTCAAAATGATAATTGAATCCATATATATATATATATATATATATATATATATATATATATATAAAACGTATTAATTTTATGAATACTATGTGGTCTTCCGTCCTACACCACACAGAGGCCATTTTGAGCAAAAAAACACAACCCAGTCACATTTTCACTGTTAAACTATGATAAGGTTAAGTTATTCACTACATTTATGAATATTGAAAAAAAATTAAAAAAAATAATGAAATAATATATTATAGATTACAAATAATCTATATATTTTATTTTTTAACATGGTGTTACAAATATGTGGCTGCAAGTAGCCTAGTGTGTGAGAGTAGTTGCGGGGTTAAGACCAGGGTGATAATATTGGATTATTAAAAAGGGAACACAATTAAAAATCAGTGTATTGTTTGCTGAGCTCAGCCTGACAAGTTAAGGGCTAGCACAAAAGTTTGGCTATTTCAGTTAAAACAAAATATATATATTTTTTTTAAGAAAAATATTGAGACCAGACACACAATCTATGCCACTGGCTTCATCACATACAAAATTTGAAAATGGTCATAAATGTTGTATTTGTGGTCATTAAATTGGTATGAGGGACACATGAGGAGTAGGTAGATGTTTATGTTGTTACCAGTATTGTGTAGAATCATTCAAACCACTTCCATTATGTCTGTGATGAGGTTGAAAACAAAAGGTGTCCAAATCATAAAAAAAAAATAGAATATAATAAAGGGGCTTTGATGCCTGAGGTGGGTTTAATATGTGCATAATGTTGTGGAGTCTTCATACAATTAATCAAATGTACTAAAGATACAGTTGTCAGTATTTTGCTTTGTGTTGTGTTTTGGGCTCTAGAGGTCCTCAAGGTGCTCTCATGCCCAGCTTTCCACTTGTAATTAGTGATATTAGGTTCACGTGTGTTTCATTTAGCTATGTGTATTTAAGTGACTCTGTCCCCTATTTTCTTTGCCTGGTGTTTAGTTGTTTTGAAGATTGTTGCCTCAGTAAGTGTTTTCTAAACTCTGTGACTTTTTGATTGTCCCTGCCATTGCATTATACCTTTCTGTTTTATTTTTTTGTGGACTTTCCCCTCTGAAGCATTTTGTTTAAAGGACTTTGGTATTTGTGTTTATTTTGTGGAATGCCCTTTTTTACTTTATTTTTTTATTTTTTTGAGAATTACCTTTTGCTGTTCTTTGCTCGAGCTGTGGATTTTTTTCCTGAACTTTTTATTAAAACATTTTCTCATGGGTTGAGAGTCTGACTCTTACACCTGAGTTCAAGTCCCAGCTATGACAACAGTAACTTAATTAATAATCTTCTAGATCTGTCTCAAATACTCAGTATGCCAAAATCTTCAGAAGAACTTGATGTAGTCACAGAAAATATGGAAACAGTCTTCTCTAACACTCTAGATAGTATCTCCCCCTTTCATTTATAAAAGTAATGAGAAAAGCAGCACACCATGGTACAATTATTACACATGTTCTCCAGAGAGGTGTTTTCCATGGAAGGATAGTGTCTCTAGCTACAGACAATCTCTAAAAGTTGCCAGGTTTGCATATTCAGCAAACTCATTGAAAATAACCACAGCAATCATAGGTATGTATTCAGTACCGTGGCTTAATTGACAAGGAACAACGTTTAGATTGAACCAGTTAGTCCATTGCAGCACAGTAGTAGACTGTATGAGTTTCTTTACTACTAAAATTGAGATTTGGAATTATGCAAGTATCTGCAACAGCACATCAGAAGACAGTGTCTTACAGTATCCACCATGAGAAACTTAAGTGCTTCGCTGTTAAAGGTCAAGAAGGGCTTGCAAAACTTATTAAAATATAAAAGTTTTAGTAAAACAAAACATTAAAAGCAACACCATTATGCTATATCCAATACCTACTAAGCGACTGAAAGAGGTGTTTTCTTGTTTCATATGTCCACCATAGACTGAAACCTGCCACCCATCTTGTCATTCTATAATTTTTTTCTTATACAAAATTAGTGTTAGGATGGGCTGCACTCTCTTAAAATGCAATACATAGACAATAAATGAATGCCAACTGTGGCATTCATTAGCCAAATTAAAAAGGACAATCCCAAAGTCTATTTGGGATGGACTTTAAAGATGACTTGACTTGAAATGGTGCCCTAGGCCAGATCAGACACAAGCAATCCCACACCTCGTTCCATCAAAAAATAAAAATAAAAATGACCCAACAACTCTAGAGCTAATTACATTGCAGATATTAAACAAAGAAAATGTGAAATGCAAGGACTACTATTTAAATCTACTATAGGCTTAAATGTACAAAGCATATTACAGATTTAATCTGGCACAAAAACATGTCACTTAGAATGACATTAAAGAAATAACCCTAACCCTTAACCAATATTCATTTTAACAAATAAATTCATACTAAATAAAACTTACTAATTTGAGCAAATTTACATATACTAAATGCAAATAATAAAATTAATTTTTATTAAAAAAGTTGAAAACACAGTGATGAACAGCTGCAATTATCTAAATATTATAAAAGAAGACTAAGTGATTTCTAAACTCCCTAATGCCACGTGCCACACTCTGCTGCCTCTCCCTCACTCCACACAGCACTCACTCTCGTCTGAGTTTTAATCATGCTCATCACCCTGTTTGGACTTGCACTTAAACCTCACACTCAGTCAGCATCTGGCCTTGTTGAAGGTTCCTAGGAAAATAACTTACTCTATGTTAACTTTCCTGTTTATCAACGATCTGCTCTGGATTTGCAAGATAAGCAACTTTGAGAACTCTGAGTTTGCACTATACCTCTAAAAACTGACCTGATCCTCAGTTTATGGATGTTGCGAGTCTGTAACCTGGTTTGAAGTTAATGTTTCCTGTTTTGGCAAAGATTGTACCTGAAATACAGACCTGTGGATCCTAGTCGTGATCGGTTATTCGCCTTCTGCCTATGTTGTCCGGTTTGACGAATGACTGTGCTGATTAGATTGTATACTTACCTGAATACTCACCTCACACTACTTACCTGTTTCCTCTGTGTACTCTTTAATAAACTCCAGCACTTGGGTTCATCTCCAGTTCCAGTATTGGTGTGACAGAAAGAGCCAATGCCTGTAGCTTTGACCATCCTAGAGCCAAAGCCTGTAGTCTTGACCATCCCCGTAACAATGCTCCCAGCTGTCCGGAAGAAGAGGAGGAGAAGAAGGGCTCCTACGTCTCAATCGCTGTCACGGAGGTCGTTCCCCAGTTGCTGTCAATGCTTGCGACCACAGAGTTCGTTCCCCAGTCGCTGCCAGTGCTCACGACCATGGAGATTGTACCCCAGTTGTTGCCAGTGGTCACAACCACAGAAGTCGTTCCCCAGTCACTGCCAGTGCTCTCAACCATGGAGGTCAGTTCCCCAGTTGTTGCTAGTGCTCACGACCACGGAGGTCATTCCCCAGTCACTGCCAGTGCTCACGACCATGGCGGTTGTTCCCCAGTCACTGGCAGTGCTCACGACCATGGAGGTCGTTCCCCAGTCTCTGCCTGTGCTCTCAACCATGGAGGTCAGTTCCCAGTCACAAACAGTTCCTTTGTCCAAGCCTTCCACTGCTCCTTTGTCCAAGCCTTCCACTGCTCCTTTGTCCAAGCCTTCCACGGCTCCTTGCTCCAAGCCTTCCACGGCTCCTTGCTCCAAGCCTTCCACGGCTCCTTGCTCCAAGCCTCACATGGCTCCACCCTTTGAGCCTCCCTTGTCTCTGCCCATCGAGCCTCCTATGGCTCTGCCTTCCCTGGCTCCATCTCTCGAGCCACCTATGGCTCCGCCTTCCCTGGCTCTGCCCCTCGAGTCTCCCATGGCTCCGCCTTCCACAACCTCATCCCTCGTGCCATCCACTGCTCCTCCCTTCGAGCCTTCCACGGCTCTGCCTTCCCTGGCTCCGCTCCTCGAACCTCCCATGGCTCTGCTCCTCGAGACTCCCATGGCTCCGCCTTGCATGACTTGCCTCTGGAGCCGACCGTGGCTCAGCCTTTCTTGGCTCCTCCACTCAGGCATCTCCAGGCTCCACCTTCCACGGTTCTGTCTTCCATGGCTTCGTCCCTCCCGTGGCTCTGCCTTCCATGGCTCCGCCCCTCGAGCCTCTCCTGGCTCAGTCTTCCACGGTTCTGCCTTCCATGGCTTCGTCCCTTGAGCCATCTGTGGCTTCGTCCCTCATGCCTCCTGTGGCTCTGCCTTCCATGGCTCTGCCCCTCGAGCCTCTCCTAGCTCAGTCTTCCTTGTCTCCATCTGTTGAGCCTCTCCTAGCTCCACCTGCCTTCATCAAGCCTCCCTCGCCTGTCTTCTTCTGCCTTCCATGGCTCCACGCTCATCCATGAAACTGCACCTCCTATGTTTCAGCCCACTCCGCCACTATCTGCACCTCCTGAGTCTCAAATCCTCCATCCTCCTGTGGCTCTGCCCAACCCCATTCTGGTTCCTCCTCCTCAGTGTCCAGTTTTTGATCCTCCAGCAGCTTCACCTCCTCCTTTGACTGCTCCACCCGCTCCGTCTCCGGACACATCTCCAGGTCTGCCATTAGGATCTTAAGTCCCCACTCCTATTTGTCTATTATTGTGGTCTTTTCTGATCAAATCCATGCTCAGCAGTTTAAAATACTGTAGGAAAATTATACCGTATATCTGCTTTGTGTTTATAATTTTTATACTGAAGTCAGTAGATTTGTATCCAGGCAAGTTTTAATAAAGAAGGTAAGGACATTATTGAAACTTACTTTTATTAGATTATTTTTGTTGTCTTTTTGGATGAAAAATAATGCTCAGACTGAAGGAAGACTATAGATATGCTTTGATCTTTTAATGCTTAAACACTATAAAGTCTCTTGGTAGATTTCGGTCATGAACGACTCCAAATGATTCACTGACTCACTCATAGCACATAAGACGCTAATTTGTCACCATCTAGTGACATCTCCAGAAGGGGTCATTAAACTAATCAGTTAATAAAATTGACAAATTTGTGAAACAGAAGCAAGCCTCACCAAAATACTCCTTATTTTGCAGTTAATTCTGCACAATTGTAATCTGGAATGAACTTGAATCACTAAAATAGCTGGAATTGATGCTTTTAACTTATTCTATAAAATAAATATCACCAGAAAATGTTTTGGTGGATCAGTGGTTGTCTTACCTTTTTCGCCCCTCATGAGTTTGCATCCCTTTAATTTGTTGTGGCATTGCAAGAACAAATCTACAAATTAGAAAGAAGCTAATTTGTTGTTTTCCCATTACCCATTTAGTGCTCTTGCCACCTGTGACCTCACACAGCGTAGCCTAACATTTTTTTTTTGCATAGCCGAATTTCAAACATTACAAGTAAACACGTTACTAAGATGGACCGAAAACAGAAAAGTAAAGATCTTGAAAAAGAAAAATATTTGACGTTAGCCTATGTGGGATAGAATGTTTTTAGTCGTAAAAAGTGTGCCGTGGCAGAAAAAGGTTGGGGAAACACTGGGTTAGAGAACTGGAGGCACTTGCTAGGTGGATGCTAAGGTGGATGCTAAGGTAAGTATATGTATAGTATATAAGTTAGATACGTTTATTTGTAATGTTTATATATGTAGCACCGTGGTCTTGCGAGGCACAACATTTACTTGCCTTGTATGTCTCTACATATAGAGGGATGACCAGAAAGCTCAATTGACTTGACTTGAAGGTGTTGCTAAGTTGTTCTGGTTCTTTCCTTGAACCAGAACAGAAATGACAAGTGTGATCTCTGAAGGAACAGCACATCTCCCCTCAATAATACACATGATTTGAGGAATCACTCATGTCTGGAGAACAAACTCTGCAGGACCACTTACACACTGAATTTTTAATACTTACTGTTAGAGGTTTGATCATATCACTAACTTAAACACCACTGATAAATGAATAACAAGAAAAATTTGAAAATGGTATAAAGTGGAAAATATAGTGCCATTATACAACAGCGACGTCAACAAAATGGACATTTTTGAACATACTTATCGAAACATATAGCTTGTGCCAAGAAAAGTGTGTGTCCATTAATTAGAACACAAACTGAATAATACACCAATTAACTTCATGCTGCTTTATTCTGAAGTGTTAGTTCAGTTTAACTGAAAGAGAGAGGTCAGAACTAATGAGCCAGTTCGTCTAGTGAACGACATCATCAGGGCCACTGTTAAAGTCCAGACGAGTTAGACCCCCGCGGCGAGGGCGAGGACTCAAGCCTCACGCCACCATTAGACTTATTGGCCGCTGAGGTCAACAAGGGTCAATTGTTGTGTCGATTTGTTGACCCATCCTATCGGCTGCAGACAGGGGTCGGCTGCTGAGTTATGTGCATGCCAGTGCAGCTGCATTATTGCCAGAAAATCTATCAGTCCACTTCTTCTGATTTACACACATTAAGCTGCTGTGGCTTCTACATATGCACTAGAAACACTTTAAATGCATGCAGATTTATGTGGATATTAATTCATGGTATTTGTATATGGGGAATATCAATACCTTTATCTGAACATGAATATATTCATCACCTATTTACTGACTTTCTAAAGGCAGCAGCAATCATTCACACAGCAGCTGTAAAATTTGTCATGATGTTTAAATGGATTTATATTTGGAATGACACATTTTCTAGTACACCTGCAAAATATTAGAAATGTGAGAAACATTTAATAGGCATTTAGGGCTGAATAAAGCAACAAAGCATAAGCGGCAGTGCATACAGTAATTTTTCCACAGCTCAGAGACATTTTTAGGTACAACTTAAAAGTACAACTTTATTAAAAGAAACAATGATTTAATAAATAGTAATTTAACATTAATAATAGGGCTGCTCAATTATAGCAAAAGTCATACTTGTAAATTATCATTCATTTCAATTAATATAATTTACATTCTATACAAGTTAAGCTCAAGCATCAGCATTTCTAGCATAATGTTGACAAGAGAGAGAAAAATAAATAAAACATCTGTTACAATGAGACACTTACAATGGAAGTGAATGGGGCCAATCTGTAAATGTTAAAATACTGTAGAAAAAAAATCTAATCAAATTACTGGTAGCAATGGCTGCCAAACCAAAAAAATGCAAAGTTAAAGTAAAATATCGTAATTCAAATAAAGTGCAAAAACAATACATTTACAATAAAGGTTTTGCAGAGAAACACATTTTACAGATTTTCCCTAAATTATTATGATCAAACACCTTCAATAAAGTTTTAACACATGCACAAAATTGTAAAATAAGTTTTTATTTTGGAAGACAAACTAAAATTCTTTAAAAATACTGATTAATAATAAAATATTTACATTTATTAATTTTTATCCAAAGCGACTTACAAAAGAGGAAAACATAAGCGAATCATCATAAGGAGACAGTGGTACAAATTGCAATTATTTTTTTGTTAGAAGCTAGTTAAGTGCTCTTGGAAAAGATGCCTTTTATGTCATTTTTTGAAGACTGAGTGAGTCAAGTCAAGTGGTTTTATTGTCATTCAACCATATACAGTTATTACAGTACACAGTGAAATGAGACAACCTTCCTCCAGGACCATGGTTTTACATAAAAACAACATAGGAACAAGTTAAAGCCTGATCTTCTGTAAAGCTGCTTTGAGACGATGTGTGATGTGAAAGGCGCTATACTCACATGAATATATAAGTATATTCACACTTAATGTAGTCCTCCTCAATCTGTGGACTATATTGACATCTTTAATCTCTTCTGGAATTGTGACAAACTTTTTGCAAGGGTCACGTGTGTGCTTGGAGAGTGTAAGTGAAGCAAATTGCTGGAACTTTGTATTTTTTTCCAGCAATGGTAACATTAGCATAAAATTATTACGCATCCTTTAACATGCAGAACAGAGGAACAGAGTTAAATTTGTATTCTCCCAAACATTAAACAGTGTCTGTTAACAGTGTTTTTTGTGTTGTATCTCTCTTTTCCTGCACATGCTCACATGCAAAAAGCTGTTCAGAAATGTGATGAAGGGTTTCCATGGACCAGTGATCATGTTTCTCCAGCAGAAATCTACCTGTGGTAACTAGCATTCTCTTAATCCCTTGTTTACTTTTTTCTTGTTTACATGGCATTTCAGAAATTGTGGGGTTTAAACAGACTATTAAAGTGCATGTGAAGGCACTGAATGCAACACTTAAATGAGACAACATGGAAAAAACATACATTAATTTGTCTATAAATGTTGAAGTGTGTACATGGCTGCCATTCAAATTGGCATTGTTTGGAAAATCAGTGGAGCCATTTAATCTTTATTATGGTAATGGCCTGAAATGTTGGCTTGGTACCTGTTGTATTTGAAAGAAGTGACATGCTTTGCTTGGCATTCTACAGAATGAATTAGAATTCTGATTGACCTATCAAAGTTTCCAGAATTACTGGTGTGTGATAGTTCATATTAAGATCAGTTGAAGGTGATTGATTTTATTGTATGGGGCCCTATATTGACATCTAATGGACAATTGAAATAATTGAATGTTCATCCACATGGAGTGACTCTTGGAAATTGAGAGTTAAACTGAAGATTGACTGTTCGATTGATTGATGTAAACTATAGCAATCATCATCACCTACAGTACTACTATGAGTGGAACACCATGACCTACGTCTCAGGGATGACCTCTACTAAATCATCTATTGGCAATGATAAAATTGTGAAAAATACTTTCAGATATAAACACCAGTTTGTGTAGGCTGTAGAGGAAAGAAACAACTATTTTAAAATTGTGGTGTAATCAAACTCACAGTTCTTTCTTCTCTTTCCTTACAGATACGTGATGTTTGAAAGAGTGTTGTACAGAGGGTCTCCCTGGATCCCCCCAGCCTCGTACGACACATTACAGAAGCACAATATGGATGTTATGGACGTTGCCATGAGAGCTGTTTTTGTTTCTTGATGCTCCTTGATGTCCCCTAGTTTGGTCAGTGGTGTTAACACCAAGAAAATGTTAATATAAGAAGGCTTTATTTTGTAATATGCCTTTTCTGCCAAGGCTTTGACTAAAAATAAAGGGTGTTTGCTGCTTCACTGTCATTTGTCTTATTCTCCGTTCTAAAGCCTTGCCTATTGTAAATCACATATGGCAAAACATTTCTGCTGCACTGCACTCTTGAGGTTGAAACTGTCAATCATGTTGCTGCTCTAGAGGACTTAAAATGTATCATTCTTGCTTCTATTAATTCCTGCCTGGACTATTGCAAAGCATTGTTTTCCTGACTTTGCCTTTACTCATTTTACTTTTGTCAGATTCATTGGCATGCATGTGCTTTTACTCACTGTGACATCACTGATAAGGTGTGGCCAGAGGTGCAACATGCCTGAAAGTTTCAACCTCGAGAGCGGCTTTAAAAAAAGTCTATGCATATCCAGAAAACTACTGTAAAAATGTAGAGCTATTTTCAATAAAATTAGGATTTATTTTGTTGCAGTGTACTCACTGTTTCAAAAGGATAGCCACAATAAATAAACAATATGTGTGTTAACATGATTTTAGAGTGATAAAATAACTTATTAACCTTTTCTGTGTAAAGTTCAGAGATTGGTAGAGTAGCCAAAAACTGTACTCAATTAAAAGTACAATTACTTCAAAAACATAATTTAGAAGTAAAAGTACTAACATAAATAATTACTTGAGTGCGAGTAAAAAGTACCCACTTTTAAACCTACTTTAAAAGTAAATTTTTTCCCAAAAAGTTAATCAAGTAAATGTAATATCATACGTTACTACCCACCTCTGTCTGTTGTCAAATTAACAAGTCTCGAACGATCCTTGCTCTTGAAGGACTAGGCTGTTTTTGGAGGCTCCTTATGTACTATGACACGATTGTTTCTGTTTAATACCTCCTGTTTCACATTGACTTGTTATTTCAACTTGTCAAATTGTTATTAGTCTTAAATTGCCCCTATCTCAGCTTTTTTGGAGCGTGTTGCAATCATCTGATTTGAAATGACTGTACATAAGTCCATGACCAAAAGAACTAGGTCGCAAGTACAAGCGGCCGAAATGGGTTTCCTCAGAAGGGTGGCGGGCTTCTCCCTTAGAGATAGGGTGAGGAGCTCAGTCATCCATGAGGAGCTCGGAGTAGAGCCGCTGCTCCTTTACGTCGAAAGGAGTCAGTTGAGGTGGTTTGGACATCTGGTAAGGATGCCCCCTGGCCGCCTCCCTAGGGAGGTGTTTCAGGCACGTCCAGCTGGGAGGAGGCCTCGGGGAAGACCCAGGAATAGGTGGAGAGATTACATCTCCACACTGGCCTGGGAACGCCTCGGGGTCCCCCAGTCAGAGCTGGTTAATGTGGCTCGGGATATGGAAGTTTGGGGCCCCCTGCTGGAGGCCCCCCCGACTTCGGATAAGTGGTTGAAGATGGATGGATGTACATAAAAAACAAAACAAAATGAAATTCACAAGGAAAGACATCATATAATGTGTAGTTGTAGTGCTTTCAATATAGTACATGGTGAATCAAATTTACAAATCACACCTTTTTGTTTTTATTAGCATTTTTCACACTGACCCAACTTTTTCAGAATTGGGGTTGTAATGTAAAGTGTAACTTGGAACAAATGTCGTTTGCTAAGTAGCGCTCTCATTGAAAGTGCTCTGGTCATTCATTAATGTTAATGTCAGAACCTAAATGTGTGGTGAACCACAACTTGGCCTAAATAAACTAAGATAAAAGCATCGGTTTCCATGCTGGTGCTCAGTGACTTAATCCATCACAAAGCCACGGGATCCATCTTTATCAGAGCCCATTAATGTTACAGCGGGTACAAACGGATCCGAGTTTGCTTACCACTCTTTCTTTAACCTGTCCAAAACACTTCTCCAATATCCCAGTGAAAGAAATACCTGCAAGGTCATGAGATCAAAGGTCAGGGGTTAAGGAGTGTGAGCCAATGACCTACCCCAATTACATCAACCGCTCTCGACGGCCATTGGTTTAGACACCAGGCAGAGGTATGGTTACGCTTCACCAGACATGTAACATTAATTCAACTGATCTTACACCAGCCAAATCCCCAAACAGAGCCTGGCTAAGATTCAATGGCAGATTTGCGTAAGCAAGCCTTTATGTAAATAAAAGGCACGTTCCACAAATAGGGTACAAATTTGTGCCCTATTACTTTATGCAAACATTAGTAATACAAACACCCAATGTCCATTCAGACATGGTAGTGAGAACTATTAGATAATTGTTATCTGACCAAAGATAATATCAACCTAGCATGAAACGTAGCTGGTGTAAAACACAACAAATGGTAATTTTGGTCTGTTCCACCTTAGAGGTCTTGACATTCACTGTGTCAGACAATTAAAATCATACAACAATGTCATTTGAACAATATGGTGTCTTGATCCCACCCCAGAATAAAAAAAGAACAGAAAGTTATTCTGACTTTTTATCCCACAGTTGTGACTTTATAACTTGCAATTATGAGTTGCAATTGTGTCAAATATACATGCAATTGTGAGAAATAGACACAATTGCATCATATAAGTGTGCAATTCCAAGATGTAATCTCACAATTGTGAGAAATAGTCATAATTGCTTCATACTATATGAACTTGAAATTCAATGACATAATGAGAAATAGTTTCTGAGATATAGTTTCACTTTCATCAAATAAACATGACATTTTTAGATATTGTTGCAATTACGTCATATAAAAAAATCACAATTTTGAGGTATAAAGTCACAATTGCGATTTACTTGAAATTCCGAGATATACATTAGAAACTGTAATTTATAAACTGACAGTTCCAAGAAATTAAGTTGCAATTGTGTCATCTAAACTCACAATTCCGATATAAAAAAAGTCACAATTGCATCATATAAACTTGCAATTCCGAGATATAAAGTAGCAATTATAAAAATCTAAGAAACTTGCAATTCAGAGATTTAGTTACAATTACATCACATTAACTTGCAGTTCCAAGATATAAAGTGTTATATATATATTTGCCATTCTGAGACATAAAATAGAAATTTCAATATATAAACTCACATTTATGATAAATAAATTCCCAGTTGTGATTTATGAATGAAAGAGTACAATCTTATTTTTTTTCCTTGCAGGATCTGGCAAGGAAAAAGGACTGCCTAAGCTGCACAATTTCCCACCTTTTAAACAAAATAAAACATTCCATAAATTATTACAGTCAGGAGATGACATCATTCTGAACATTTGACCATGGCGGGAAGACAAGTAAACAATCACGTGCCATTTTATCCATTTTTACGCAAATTGTAGTGTTGACTGAAATCATCAAGATTAACCATTCAACCCTGTTACCAAACTATAAAGCAACATTTGGTCCTAAACTAGATATTTTTGAGTTAATTTTATGGTTATTGCTAGAAAATAGCAAAAGCACAGCAAGTCTCAAATCTTCAGATGATTTTCTGAAGGTTAAGCAACTCTTTTCACTTATCATTTATCGGCTTCATTTTTTCAGAATTTTAAGCCCTATGAAAGTACCATGTTACAACTAAGCTCTCTAATGCAATGTTGAAATGGGTTGCAGTGCATTATGTCAGTCTCTCTTTCTATCTCTCTCTCTCTCTCTCTCTCTCTCTCTCCCGTGAAGGGCTCTAAGCCTCTGATTGATCACTTCCTCTGAAATATTTCTCCGCTCCTGGCAGCAGATTACGGATGGCAATTTGTGTTTATGGGATTCCCGAAATTCACTAAACAACTGACCCCCTATTAAAAGGTCAAGCTGGGAGGAGGTAGAGACATCACAACATCACTCCTCGTTTCTGGTCATGATAAAAAACAACAAATAAAATGTAATGCTTTTGTAGAATAGGCTTCATCAGAGGAGAATCTTGAAATCCATTTTTGATTATAACACAGAGGCGCTTCATGTGTTTTCTGAAATTTGACAGTCATTTCACAACAAAACATCTTTACATCTAGTGAACACTGGCTCTGTGCCAAAAACCTAGTGAGTTGCCAACGTAGGCAGCATTTTAAGGCATCATATGTACCGATGCGATGGCTGTTCCAAAAGGTAGGCAACATGTTACCCTTTAAGATACCTTCTTTTGGACAAATTCTAAGACAGCATCACATGTAGCGTTCACAAAGAAGGCAATGCCACGAATTAAGTGAAAATCTACCCAAGGTGGCGGATAATGCGAGAGAAAATGTGGATTATAAATATACTTTACAAATTAAAAAGTATAATATACAAATTAAAAACAGTTTATATTATTGTTCCCATTATTAAGGTTTTATAATGCGGTTCATTAATAGCATTAATAACAACATATAAAAAGGGCAACTTTCTTGCAATACTTGCCAAATAGTGAGCATTTTAATTTTCTTGTTATACATACTTATTTTTCAAACTTATATTACTGAAAAATGCTATACAATTCTGCAAAAATAGACTTTTATAGTGAGATTAAGAGGTGTTATGTGACTATGTTTATACTGATTCCTATAATGTCTTGACTCACTTGTGTTGTCACTTTCCTTGTTACTTTGATGTCAAAAGAATGTTCATTTACAGCATATATCATATAATAAAGCCTGATGACCATTTATCCATACTGAACTTTATGTACATAGGTTACTAATGTTGGACATTCCCTAATAAATGCTTCACATCTGTCTAATTTACATTAAAGTGCATTTTAATAGGTTATTCATGTTGAATAAATGTTAATATATAATGAGGTAAAATGGCTCACTGTTCGACAGGTATTACATGAAAGATTCCCTGTTTAATGCATGTTGTTATAACCACATATCAATCATTTATAATGCATTTATAAATGAATAATTAGTCATTGATGAACCCCTTTATAAACCCTTAACAATGGGAACATTAACGTAAGGTGTTACCAAGGTGCTCTGTCTATGTTACTGACAAACATCAATAAAAATAATTCAACCTAATTAAAAAAATATATTTTGTCCAATATTTGTGTGTGCTAAATATTTTTGTGCTTATTAGAGTACCATGCTAATGCTAAACTTTATTGTGAGGACCTTCCTTTTTTTATTGTAAGAGCGCTATTTCTGTGGAGTTGATGCCTATGTTGATCACTCTAAATCAATCCCCTATGAGGATTCATTTCAGGTAGGATGCTGCGTCAGAAAGTTTTTAAGTCAACACATCTTCAGTATATGGAGTTAATGTATATATTACTTTAAAGAGTCCCTATTATGCTTTTGGGGATTTTACCTTTCCTTTAGTGTGTAACATTGCTGTTTGTGCATGTAAAAGGTCTGCAAAGTTACAAAGCACAAAGTCCAGTCAAACGGGAGTTATTCTTTCCCACAGACAACACTGCTCAAGAACTACAAGAAACGGCTGAATTGTAGTCCAGACAATTCTTCTGTAAAGTATCTACGTCACTATGTAACATATTTGCTTAATGCATAAGGGCTACTTTGGCCCACCCAGATGAGTTGGGATTAGTGTTGTCGCCATGTTGAAAAGACAAAACCTCTTTGTTTGGACTTCCAAAGGCAGATGAATTGAAGAATCAGTGTTTGAAATGTATTTAAATTATTTAGCAGTACAACCACAACCAATGCCGGATTTTCAAGATGGTTACTCCTGAAAAAATGGTGCAGTTCCCTGTTTGTTGGGACAATCTGGCTTCAAGATCACAACCTGTAACTGTTTGATTATTTGTGGATTTATCTGCTATGGAGATTTCAAATGTGGAGTTTTGTGTTGTAGTTACGGTGTACACCCAGTGCACAGCTGTAGGCCTCTGCTAACCTGCTAGCTAATGTTATTGTGTTGAAATAATGTTGCTAATCTACTGCAGGCCCACTTTTACCTACAATTGTGTAGAATTATGCAGATTGTTTGTCATTCTTACTATCATGATCAAGTGTGGAGATGGATTTATTTTTACAAATGGTCATTTTACGTCAGCAATCTACGGTAGTCCACGGCTAACTTGCTATGTAATGTTGGTTTTGGTAAGGGTTTACTATTCAGCTGTGGGCCGGCTTTTACCTAAAACTGTGTAACAAAAAGGTCGATCTCAAGAGTCTTATATATGTTACAGTAGCTATCGGTAGACCACGGCTTACTTGCTCACTAACTCTCTAAAACACCCGGTAATGTCCATCCGGGAGTAAGCCTCTGTTCTCCGTTCATAGCTCTGTTGAAAAAAGTTCATCTACACTCATTCCAGTAAAATATGACTAACTTAGATGCACTACGTGTCTTTTACTTGAAGGTTTGTTAGGTTCACAATAATCAACAGTGTACTTGTAAGAAAGCTACTAAATGAAAACTTACCACTGTGAAACGTCCTGCTCAAGTCATGCTTGTGAAAGTGGTTCGGGTCGATCAGCTTGTTCTTCCAAACTTTCATTATTGGACACAAATTGTTACCATAGTTACAATAGTTTTACAGCTGTTAAGGAAGCCTGAAACTCAGTTATGGTAAGGGGCGTTACATTTCCGACATGCGGTTGACCAATCACAACAGACTAGGCCAGCTGACCAATCAGAGCAGACTGGGATTTTTTTTTTTAAAAGAGACAGGATCTAAATCAGAGCGTTTGAGCAGAATAAGTTTGCAGAAATGTGCAGTATGAAATATATATATATTTTTTTACAAAACCTATTCTAGTAGACCCCCAAAATAAAATCATGAACCTGTAAATTAGCATAATATGGGCTCTTTAAGAGCCAATTAGGAAGAATATCAGTAGGAGTAATAAAATAAACTTTAACCTCTACTCTCCTTTTTGTTTGCTCATGTATATCTGTCTGTTAGTGGCTTTAAGGAGTACTTGATATTTGTACTACATCTCTTTTGAGCAGTTTCCTCTCAGGTTTCAGGCTGAGTGTCTCCAGGTTTTGCTGGTTTGAGATTACATTGATTCGTCCATTATTTATTGTGTCGCACATTATCTATCCGCAAGCTCCTCTTACATCGAGCCCAAACCGGCGTAGAGAACACATCGTGTGGAGCAACCCGAGCGTTTGTGTGAGAGCATAGGAAGAAGGGAAGGTGCAGAATCAAATATTTATCATTGTATAGCAGTGAGCTGTAAGGTGTAAAAGGTCAAAGAGCAGAAAAAGATGCAGATTGTTCCATCTCACATCTGTTCACTATCAGTACAACTGTTGAGCTGCAAATAAATACAAGTGTAAAGACATAACACCAACATAAATACTGATTTCTCTCAAATATTTACATATCAACTCATCTAATTTATCTTTTTGCCAAATAAAATTGGTCAAATTTATCAAAACAAAAGGTAAACTAATGTGCATTCACTTTATTTTTGGATTAAAATGAAATAAAATGAACATCATATTTCCCTCCCAGAAATGTGATGTTTAGTATACAAATGCGAGAACAATTGGGTTGTGTTATTTAGTAGTGGTTAACCAGTCAGCCAGTGACAAAGTGTGTTTTGCTGCTGTTGAATTATCCAGGCCAGGGGCAGATGGAACGCCAGTGAAAAGAGAGAGTGACACCTGACCCCACGGCGACCTGCAAATCAGCTGGCCCAGGTGTGGCCACGGAGAGTCTGACCTGGCCTTTCCCCCCCCCGACCGTCTCCACCTTGTGAGCAGCGCAGAGGTTAAACGTGCTGTTCCACCTGTCTAGAGAGCAGTGTACCGTTACTGTTGAGATCGCGCCGTTTGTGTCAGTTTCAACAAACTCGACCCAGAGGTTTAACGTAGATTAAAACAGCGATATCACTGCAACGCATTCTCGAGATTTCATTATTGTGATAGAAATATGAATGAATAATATGAACAGAAACTGAGCTGTTCTCATACTCGGACACAGAAATAATACATTGATATGGAAAAGCTCATTATGCCAAAAGTAATTTAGTGGTAAGTATAAGGAGGAGGCGTACTGCTCGTAGGAAAATGTATGGCAAAAATCACAACTCTTAAAATGAGGGCTGCAGAATTAAAGTCCTGCCTTTCAGTTAAATGATCCAGTCACCTTTTGATAGAGACATTGACTGTTTAAAGCTGCACTTTATAAAAGGACCATAATTGAGAGAGTACATAACAAATCTGTGTTAAAATGCCTGTCCTTGCCTTATCCCGACTCACTTCAGTTACAATAATCACAATTATTTTATCCGGATGGATGTTTAACTGTTAACTGTTTGGTGAAATTGTTAACTTGCTATAATGCTGAAATATGCTTTCTGGTAGGATTGTTGAAGCTTATATTGGATGCCATGCTTTAATAAATCAAACATTACTCAGGGGTTATTGTGTTCACCGTTCACAAAGTATTGTTATATGTAGTATGTTTACAAGCAGAGTTTACCAATATTCATCAGTTCTGGGTATTTTATAACATTGCAATAGTTTCTAAGTTCCCCCAAGTATGTGTATATGCCACCTTTTTCTAATTTATTTTACCCCAGTCGCAGAAAAGCACAAGTTGTTTCTCTTTCCATTACCCTTTTTGCAAATAATATGTTTATACAGATTGGACAGTTCAAAGTGATTTCCTGGCACAGTAAGTTACATATTATTTTGTTTAGCATTTAGCCAAAGAAACAATTAAGGAAATTATTGTAATTGTTATATTGCATATTTCTGCATATTATTTTCATGTTTAATAAAGTATATTTCATCCCCATCACTATTGATTCCTCTTTTTATGTTTTTTTGGTTATAGTTTTATTTTGTGCGATCAGAGTTGGGGACTAACGGAAAACATGTAACAGGATTAACTAAACCCAACACACACCCTAAACCCCACACAACCCCTAAACCCAACACAACCCCTAAACCTCACACAACCCTTAAACCCAACACAACCCCTAAACCCAACACAACCCCTAAACCTAACACAACCCCTAAACCCAACACAAACCCTAAACCTAACACAACCCCTAAACCCAACACACCCCCTAAACCCCACATAACCCCTAAACCCAACACAACCCCTAAACCAACACAATCCCTTAACCCAACACAACCCCTAAACCCAACACACCCCCTAAACCCCACACAACCCCTAAACCTAACACAACCCCTAAACCCAACACAATCCCTAAACCCAACACAATCCCTAAACTTAACACAACCCCTAAACCCCACACAACCCCTAAACCCAACACAACCCCTAAACCTAACACAACCCCTAAACCCAACACAACCCCTAAACCTCACACAACCCCTAAACCCAACACATCCCCTAAACCCAACACAACCTCTAAACCTAACACATCCCCTAAACCCAACACAACCTCTAAACCCAACACACCCCCTAAACCTAACACAATCCCTAATCCCAACACAACCCCTAAACCCCACACCCCCTAAACCTAACACAACCCCTAAACCCAACACAACCCCTAAACCCAACACAATCCCTTAACCCAACACAACCCCTAAACCCAACACAACCCCTAAACCCAACACATCCCCTAAACCCAACACACCCCCTAAACCTAACACAATCCCTAATCCCAACACAACCCCTAAACCCCACACCCCCTAAACCTAACACAACCCCTAAACCCAACACAACCCCTAAACCCAACACAATCCCTTAACCCAACACAACCCCTAAACCTCACACAACCCCTAAACCCAACACATCCCCTAAACCCAACACAACCTCTAAACCTAACACATCCCCTAAACCCAACACAACCTCTAAACCCAACACACCCCCTAAACCTAACACAATCCCTAATCCCAACACAACCCCTAAACTCCACACCCCCTAAACCTAACACAATCCCTTAACCCAACACAACCCCTAAACCCAACACACCCCCTAAACCCCACACAACCCCTAAACCTAACACAACCCCTAAACCCAACACAATCCCTAAACCCAACACAATCCCTAAACCTAACACAACCCCTAAACCCCACACAACCCCTAAACCCAACACAATCCCTAAACCTAACACAACCCCTAAACCCCACACAACCCCTAAACCCAACACAACCCCTAAACCTAACACAACCCCTAAACCCAACACAACCCCTAAACCTCACACAACCCCTAAACCCAACACATCCCCTAAACCCAACACAACCTCTAAACCTAACACATCCCCTAAACCCAACACAACCTCTAAACCCAACACACCCCCTAAACCTAACACAATCCCTAATCCCAACACAACCCCTAAACCCCACACCCCCTAAACCTAACACAACCCCTAAACCCAACACAACCCCTAAACCCAACACAATCCCTTAACCCAACACAACCCCTAAACCCAACACAACCCCTAAACCCAACACAACCTCTAAACCTAACACATCCCCTAAACCCAACACAACCTCTAAACCCAACACACCCCATAAACCTAACACAATCCCTAATCCCAACACAACCCCTAAACCCCACACCCCCTAAACCTAACACAACCCCTAAACCCAACACAACCCCTAAACCCAACACAATCCCTTAACCCAACACAACCCCTAAACCTCACACAACCCCTAAACCCAACACATCCCCTAAACCCAACACAACCTCTAAACCTAACACATCCCCTAAACCCAACACAACCTCTAAACCCAACACACCCCCTAAACCTAACACAATCCCTAATCCCAACACAACCCCTAAACCCCACACCCCCTAAACCTAACACAACCCCTAAACCCAACACAACCCCTAAACCCAACACAATCCCTTAACCCAACACAACCCCTAAACCCAACACACCCCCTAAACCCCACACAACCCCTAAACCTAACACAACCCCTAAACCTAACACAACCCCTAAACCCCACACAACCCCTAAACCCAACACAACCCCTAAACCTAACACAACCCCTAAACCCAACACAACCCCTAAACCTCACACAACCCCTAAACCCAACACATCCCCTAAACCCAACACAACCTCTAAACCTAACACATCCCCTAAACCCAACACAACCTCTAAACCCAACACACCCCCTAAACCTAACACAATCCCTAATCCCAACACAACCTCTAAACCTAACACAACCCCTAAACCCAACACAGTCTCTAAACCTCTAACTTCACCTAACACAACGGGATATAGGCTCACACTCAAGTCAAGTGAAAAATTATTGGAACTGCTGTGTATTATATAGGTCCATTTCAAGACAATGTATGAGGTAACATCCCCTCAGTTACAGTATTGTTTGGAGTGGAAAACCCAACAACAACTGCGCAACGACTGAGCACATCTGTCTGGGGTTCTTTCTCCTGAATAAATTACATTTCCTACATAACCACTGCGGTGTCCAAATACTAATAACTGTACTGATGAGCCAAAAGACCAAGGATTTTTTTATTGCTAAATCCAACCCTAAAGTATGTTTAAACTACATCCTCCACATACATCTCTTGCATTAATGAAGCTGCTGGCTCGGTTTCCATTCTATTGTTGTGATAATGACACTCTGTTTAGCCTAATATTGAGATTTTTTTCCTCTAAAAAACTAATTAACTCTCACAATGCTATGACTTTCTTCCAATAATTTTTACTTAATTTTGAAAATATTATGAATGTAATTGTAAACATTCTCATACAAAATTTAATATCATAATTTTACAATTTTATTTGCGAACTATTGCGATTTTATTATTATAATTTTTTTTACGTGGCAATAAAACACCATCATGGGATCACCGAGTAAATTTAAAAATAATACAGTTTTTTAAACTCATCTCAATACACCTGCATTGGGTTTCATGATTACAGTTCAATGTCAATAGATTTTAAACCATTTAAAAGTCAAGGCACTCCAAAAAAACTTTTTAAACACAGCAGTTTAACTTCACGCACATGACATGGAAAGGTGAACCAGCCCAGACACAGCACATATACAGGCAGTGACAGTTTGATTTTTTTTGTGGGGATTTTAATGTGAGATTTATCATTTTAAAACCTTTGTATTGTGCCATTTAGGCCTATATCTGTAATGAAGATTCAGGCAAGTTGGGATCCATCTGCGGTTGTTTATTATAAACAGAACACAAGTCGTACAGGCAAGGTCAAGGGCAGGCAAACAGAGAATGTAGTAGGCAGGCAGACGAATAACTAGAACAGGCAGGGGTCTGGGCAGGCAGCGAACAATCGTAGTATGGAATCAGGCAAGAGGTAAACAAGGCAGGCAGCAAACTGACAGGGTCTAACGAACAGGCTGGAACGGTACACCGAATAACTGGTAAAGTGAAACAGAGAGTAACTTGCTTGGTAGTGTCGCCGGAGCAAACAGGACTTCGCAAGGAGTGACTGAACTGGGTAGTTTAAATAGAGCGTGGGAAACAGGGAACAGCTGTGGAGTAATCAGACCTAGGTATGCAGGCTTATGGGAAATGTAGTCTAAGCGGTCAATACTCCGGAGAATCAGATCTCCGATGACTGGAGGGGGAGGCGCTCGCTGTGTTCGTAACAATATCTCACTGTTCTGCTATTTTGATTGAGGAAATTCCATTGCAATAAACATTCTTTATTCCTGCGTACAGACTCCCGACTAAACCCAAATAACTGAACAAGATGACTGTTGCATGCATTAAAATCTACTTGGTGTGTGGCTTGTTACAAACAAATGAAGATTAGAAACGAGGCTAATAGATTATATATTTAGAAATAAGGCTTTCATAATAAAACCTCAGTGCCTCTGATACAGAAAAGCTGCACCCCGTGATAGAAAATAGAAAGCTCCTCGCCACTCTAAGTATTCGTTACATGTCTGATGAACTTGAGCACGAACAGCAGATAAAAGTGCGAACTGTCAGTTAATGCAAGTTGGGCTCACTGATCTGAATTATTTTACATTTGAAGCCAGAAATGCAGCCTGCCTTGTTGCTTTTGTACCCTGATGTGATGAACATTAAGCCTTTTTTGTTTCCCTTCACAAAAAAACTTTCAGAGCTATTAACAAATGATACTAGGCTTCAGCCGCATCAGCCATGGTCTAGCCAAGCCGGTGCTGTGCTCATGAACCTGTTACAAGGGACGAGAAGAAGAAGAAGAAGAATAAGCTCTACAGCAGTATGCTGGCAACTAACACACTACATACAAACAAGAACAAAGAACAAGAGGGTATATATATATAGGCTGTGTCTCATTTCGAAGGCTGTGAGCTAGGTAGGATGCATCCTTTGAAGGTTGCTGTATACCGATTGTCCTCCTTTAAACAAGCCTTGTTTAAATTATATGGCCTTGGTAGGACAAACAGAAACAGAACATATCATGGTTGCGTCGGTAGCATGCCACTATTTAACAAGCTCAAGTGCTTTGAGTGAGAAGGGAACAAATTCCCTGTGGCAGTGGGGTCGACCGTCCTTTGGGAGAGAGCGAGACTGGGTCGAGAGCCTTACTATGAAGCTGATGTGTTATTGTGAAGCTGATGTTTTATTGTGAAGCTGATGAGTTAGTGTGAAGCTGATGAGTTACTGTGAAGCTGTAAACCAGAGAAGTGACCAATTAAAATTTCTATACCTGTGTCTGAAGAATCTAGCTCCCGGTGTCCTTCCTTGTTACACTGGTGCCGAAACCCAGGACCTGATTTGAAGACTGCACGCCTCATGGAGTTCTTCCTGCTGTCCGATATCATCATCATCGCTGTCAAGTCCCTCACCGACCTACATCACAACCACCAACAGGCTCTACTTGAACTCTGTCAGGATCAAGAACAGCACTTCTATGAGGTCTATGCTGTTGAAGATGGGGGTGGAATATGACCCTAAAGACTTCCTGAATATGTTTGAGTGTACCGCTGAAATCTGGGGCTGGCCACATGCTCAGTGGGTGGCCTGGCTCTTCCCTCTGCTGTACGGGGAAGCCCAGCTTGCAGCACAACAACTGCCGGCTTCTAATCTCCTGGTCTACAGCAACCTGAAGAAGACCATCCTGCAGCAGGTCAGCCAGAGCCCAGAGCAATACTGTCAACTGTTCCACTCGATGGAGTTGGAAGGGGCCGGTCACCCATTTGCCTTTTCTCAGCAGCACCACGATGCCTGCCGGAATTGGCTCGAGCGGGGAACCGCGACATTGAGGGAGTGGTCAACCAAGTGGTGCTGGAACAGCTGATCCTCCGGCTTCCAGAAGGGACAGCGGAGTGGGTCCAGTGCCTTTGCCTGGCGCCGCTGGAGGAAGCTGTCCAGTGGGCCGAAGACCATATGGCGGCATGCCCGAGCGCTTACACCGCTGCCTATTTGGATGACATCATCATTTATAGCAATGATTGGCAGCGGCATATGCAGCATCTGAGGGCGTTTCTGACGTCGCTGTGATGGGCGGGGCTCCCAGCAAACCATAAGAAGTGCGCGATTGGGCGGTGGAGTTACGGGATCTGGGGTTCCACTTGGAAATGTATGAGGTACATTTTAGGAGAGATATTATAATGTATAGAGAAAAGAAAATTTATTTTACAGGTATACTTTTAGTCTAATACTTTATTTTAATAATATTTTAATATACAGGTGAAACTCGAAAAATTAGAATATCGTGCAAAAGTTCATTAATTTCAGTAATTCAACTTAAAAGGTGAAACTAATATATTATATAGACTCATTACAAGCAAAGTAAGATATTTCAAGCCTTTATTTGATATAATTTTGATGATTATGGCTTACAGCTTATGAAAACCCCAAATTCAGAATCTCAGAAAATTAGAATATTACATGAAATCAATAAAAAAAAGGATTTTAAATACAGAAATGTCGGCCCTCTGAAAAGTATAATCATGCATATGTACTCAGTACTTGGTTTGAGCCCCTTTGCATTAATTACTGCCTCAATGCGGCGTGGCATGGATGCTATCAGCCTGTGGCACTGCTGAGGTGTTATGGAAGACCAAGATGCTTCAATAGCGGCCTTCAGCTCTTCTGCATTGTTTGGTCTCATGTCTCTCATCTTTCTCTTAGCAATGCCCCATAGATTCTCTATGGGGTTCAGGTCAGGCGAGTTTGCTGGCCAATCAAGCACAGTAATACCATGGTCATTGAACCAGGTTTTGGTACTTTTGGCAGTGTGGGCAGGTGCCAAGTCCTGCTGGAAAATGAAGTCAGCATCTCCATAAAGCTTGTCTGCTGAAGGAAGCATGAAGTGCTCTAAAATGTCCCGGTAGACGGCTGCGTTGACTCGGACTTAATAAAGCACAGTGGACCAACACCAGCCGATGACATGGCTCCCCAAACCAACACAGACTGTGGAAACTTCACACTGGACTTCAAGCATCTTGGATTGTGTGCCTCTCCATTCTTCCTTCAGACTCTGGGACCTTGGTTTCCAAATGAGATGCAAAATTTGCTCTCATCAGAAAAGAGGACTTTGGACCACTGAGCAACAGACCAGTTCTTTTTTTCTTTAGCCCAGGTAAGACGTTTGACATTTGAAGCCCATGTCCAGGACCCGTCTGTGTGTGGTGGCTCTTGATGCAGTAACTCCAGCCTCAGTCCACTCCTTGTGAAGCTCCCCACACATTTGAATGGCCTTTTCCTGACAATCCTCTCCAGGCTACGGTCATCCCTGCTGCTTGTGCACCTTTTTCTTCCACACTTTTCCCTTCCACTTAACTTTCTATTAATGTGCTTTGATACAGCACTTTGAGAACATCCAACTTCTTTTGCAATTACCTTTTGAGGCTTTCCCTCCTTGTGGAGGGTGTCAATGATGGTTTTCTGCACAACTGTCAGGTCAGCAGTCTTCCCATGATTGTGAATTCAACTGAACCAGACTGAGAGACCATTTAAAGGCTCAGGAACCCTTTGCAGGTGTTTAGCTGATTAGAGTGTGACACTTTGAGCCTACAATACTGAACCTTTTCACAATATTCTAATTTTCTGAGATTCTGAATTTGGGGTTTTCATAAGCTGTAAGCCATAATCATCAAAATTATATCAAATAAAGGCTTGAAATATCTTACTTTGCTTGTAATGAGTCTATATAATATATTAGTTTCACCTTTTAAGTTGAATTACTGAAATTAATGAACTTTTGCACGATATTCTAATTTTTCGAGTTTCACCTGTATACATATTATATACTCTGCAACCATCTACTGAGGTATTTCAACTTGGGAATTAACATTCCTTTCATTTGAACATCATATTTATGGGCAAATTGGCTGCATTTCTGTTTTTTACATTTCCGTTGAAGCAAAGAATTTTGGGTTGTGAGTGCCCATGAAGGATACACCTCATACATCCTCCGAATTCCCAAGAAAGAAGGTCACATTTGAAGGCTGCATTCGGAGTGTGAGTGTCTCAATTTTCTGAATCGAGACAGCCTTGGTGACATATGCAGCTGACAAAGCGACCTCCAGAGGACGCAGCGTTCGAAACGAGACACATGGGCTAACAAGATCAGACATCAATTTACTGCCAAAGCTATTGCCATTTTTGTTATTTTTACATGACATCACTGCAGTAAAGCGAGATAATTCATGTTTTCATAAAATTCCATTCTACAAAGAGCTCTACAGAGCTCTATAGATTTCTACAAAAATGTGAGTTTCAATATTAGCATGTGTCAGTATGTGCTTTTGTAAACAGAATAATTCTGTAGATGCAATGACATCTATAACGCATGTTATGTAAGGCATTGTCAGTGTTTGCTCTTTAGCTATAGCCAGATATTAGCATGTGCGTTTTGTGAAAGCTATTAGCGTTTCTCAGCACTTTGCAGATCTACCTCTTGCTAATGTGAGCAATAAAACATGACAACAGAGTGCAACCATAACATGTTTACATCAGCAAATCTTTGACTAAAAACACAATTTTAGCTGCTTTGCATCTCTGCTCAGGCTTGACGTGTCAATGTAAATACAGAACGTAACTGTGAATTATAGTCTTCTGTTAACCATGAACATTAGCTTAGAGTTTGATCCATTCCAGCTAAGGAAGAGAACACCTGAACATGTTGAGAAACCTATGAGCTGTCAGGAAAAGTGTGTTGTGCTGCCGGTAACTACCATCCGGGAGTGAGTGACATTGACACGTGTGTAGCAGAGGGAATCACACCATAACAATCACTCATAGCGTTGTCACTTGCTCAACCGCCGGCTAATCTGATCAGAGATTGTATGTTACGCTACTCTATATGTGCCTGTCTCTCCTTCTGTTCTGATGTGTGATGCATTAGAGCACTAAATAGAATAAATCAAGGTGTCTGAGTAGCTCAGTGGTAAAGACGCTGGCTACCACACCTGGAGTTCGCTAGTTTGAATCCCAGGGCGTGTTGAGTGACTCCAGCCAGGTCTCCTAAGCAATCAAATTGGCCTGGTTGCTAGGGAGGGTAGAGTCACATAGGGTAACCTATTCATGGTCGCACGTGGATGCCACAGTGGATGTTGTGAAGCCTCCACATGCAATATATCTCCGCGGTAACACACTCAACAAACCACGTGATACGATGCATGGATAGACGGTCTCAGATGTGGATGCAGCTAAAAACACATTAAGTGACCAAATGTAAACATCGCCTTAAAGATGGTTTAACAGGTGCAGTTTTCTTTCCAGGGCGATCTTTCCTATTGAAACAAGAAGTTGGAGCAGAAAACCTTGAAAGGCTTGTCCCTTTTTCGAAATAGCCAATAGAGCACAGTGGTGCAAATCTACATTTTCAGCCGTCGTGGTTTCAGAAGTACTTTCCCCATTCATTTCTTCCATAGATATAACATAAAATCCATCATTAAAGAGTTTTGCACCATGAACCAAACCAACTAGTTTGGTTTGATTGGAAGCAAAAAATATTTGAAAATCAGACAAAAAGACAAAGATACAGGACTGTTGTGGCGAACACAAGTTGAGACAGTCACAATGTCGGGGAAAAACTGCTTTATTCACAAAGCAAAGCAACAGTACAAAACAAGGGCAAATCCAGTGAAGAGTAGTCAAGGGGAGCGTGAGGTCGAGAGCCGGGGAATCAAAGTATCGTAAGGGGCAAATCTGGGAGAGAGTGGTAAACGAGGCGGAGGTCGAAGCCGGAAAACAGTTAACAATTAGGGCTGAAGAACTAGACGGGATTAGCGGGATCAAAGACAGGGGAACAAGGGGAGCTGGAAAGCTAAGGGGTAAACAAGAGGAGGTCAGAACTAGACGAGACTAGCGGGGGGCAAAGATACGGGAAACTAAACACAATAACCAACACCCGTGAAACGGATGTGCTGTGGTATTTATAGGGGAAGGTGCAGGTGTAAACAATGAGAGGTGATGAGACGAGTGCAGGTGAAACTAATGTGCAGGAGGATTGGAAGCGCGTGAGAAACTCGAGGAAGGGAGATAACCTACGAGCATGTGAGCGAGTAGGAGCAAAGTGGGCGTGAGGGCTTGAGCGAGCAAAAAGAGCATGAAAAGCTCGAGGGGGCGGAGCAAGGAGTGAGGTCGAGGGAGTGAGTGTGTGTGCGACGAAGCGGGGATGGGGCAGAGGAGCGGGGTTCGTGACAACTGTGTACTTAACATTTTAATGAGGGAATGAACTACAATCCTAGAAACCATTGCAAATTATGTTATTGAATTAAAAACTATGGAAAATATAAAGCTATTGATTTAAAGATGTTGATTATAAGTATAGAAACAATAAAAACATTATTGCAGAAAATTCAGATATGTAAAAATATATAAGTAATTTGAGGATGTAGGGAGAGCAACTAGATTGCAACATTCACTATGCATCATGAGAGAGGCCTTTTCTCTTCAGGATTATGGGTAGTGAAGTTCTTTACCAGGAACAGGGGTGTAGCACCAAATGTAAACATTTCTATATAAGACATAACAGTGCTATATTATTTATTTGTAATTCACAACCTTTTTATTGTCATATACAAATATTATTATAAATCAAGCAATACTTTCATTGGGGAGAAAACCCACTGCCTACTAACAATTTAAATTATACATTTTTACATTTATGATTTTTTGTTTTTGAAAAATTCTCCATAAGATCTAAGTAAGGAGAGGTAATCCTATCCTGATGTATTACTGCTCCCAGGACGTTTTGCTAACTGACATTTACACAGAGTCCAAAATAAACTTAAAATATACACACTGGTGGCCAAAAGTTTGAAGTAATTTACAGATTTTGCTGTTTCGGAAGGAAATTGGTGCTTTAATTCATCAAAGTGGCATTCAACCGATCACAAAGTATAGTCAGAACATTACTGATATAAAAAACATCATCACTATTTGAAAAAAGTCATTTTTGATCAAATCTAGACAGCAGCATCACTCCAACACCTTATCCTTGAATAATCATGCTAAATTGATAATTTGATACTAGAAAATCACTTTCCATTATATCAAACACAGCTGAAAGATATTTGATTCATTAAATGAAGCTGAACGTTATCTTTGTGTTTGTTTTTTAGTTGCCACTGTATACAATAGACTGGCATGTGTTAAGGTCAATATTAGGTCAAAAATGGCAAAAAAGAAACATCTTTCTCTAGAAACTCATCCGTCAATCATTGTTTTGAGGAATGAAGGCTATACAATGCTTGAAATTGCCAAAAAACTGCAGATTTCATACAAAGGTGTCCACTACAGTCTTCAGAGACAAAGAACAACTGACTGTAACAAGAACAGAAAGAGATGTGGAAGATGTACAACTAAACAAGAGGATAAGTACATCAGAGTCTCTAGTTTGAGAAATAGACGCCTCACATGTCCTCCGCTGACAGCTTCATTGAATTCTACCCGCTCAACACCAGTTTCATGTACAACAGTAAAGAGAAGACTCAGGAGGTCTTATGGGAAGAATTATAAAGAAAAAGACACTTTTGAAACAGAAAAACAAAAAGAAAAGGTTCGAGTGGGCAAAGAAACACAGACATTGGACAACAGATAATTGGAAAAGAGTGTAATGGATCTGAACCCCATTGAGCTTTTGTGGGATCAGTTAGACTGTAAGGTGTGTGAGAAGTGTCCGACAAGACAGTCACATCTATGACGAGGATTGGGAGGATTACTTTTAAAATGTATTCCACTACAGATTACAGATTACATGCTGTAAAATGTAATTTGTTATGTATTCCGTTAGATTACTCAAGGTCAGTAATGTATTCTAAATACTTTGGATTACTTCTTCAGGACTGGTAGATTTTTTCACTTGTTTTGACTATAAAAGCTCAAAATACACATTAAAAACAAGATAAATAAAATTGTAATAGTCATTTCTGACTATACATTGTGATCAGTTGAATGGCACTTTGGTGAATGAGAGTACCAATTTCTTTACATAAGAGCAAAATCTGTACATTATTCCAAACTTTTTGCAATCAGTGTATAAAAAAATTTAATATTTGTTATTGTTTATTACAAAAATATTTATTAAAAAAATATATATTTCTTACAAGCCATGAAACTAATTTTGCATATTTTTATTCAAATGTATTTTTGTCCCTATCACAGTGGGTTTATTTAGCTATATTTGTCTTGCATATCAGTGACAAACAACACAGGTTATTTACTGTGTCAGTAAAGTGAATCATCATTATTGCATTCCTCGCATATTCTCTTGGTGGCTTAATATGAGGTATATTCCACATGTATCTCATGGAGTTCAGGAAAGTTCTAGAAAAAAAACCTTTAAGGCATGCTAGAAACTTCCACTGAGGCAAAAGTGGTTTGAAGAAGCACAAGTCACGGCAGATGTTTCCTTTTACAAACACATTTGATTTGAATCCTGCACGTCACTTTTATGTCCGAATATTGTTCTCACAATTCAATGTAAATTTGATCAAATGTAATAAAAAATTATCATATTTATATTACACACACACACACACACACACACACACACACACACATGTTGTGTTTCCATGTTTTATGGGGACTTTCCATAGACATAATGGTTTTATACTGTACAAACTTTATATTCTATCCCCTAAACCTAACCCTACCCCTAAACCTAAACCTCACAGAAAACTTTCTGCATTTTTACATTTTCAAAAAACATCATTTAGTATGATTTATAAGCTGTTTTCCTCATGGGGACTGACAAAATGTCCCCACAAGGTCAAAAATTTCGGGTTTTACTATCCTTATGGGGACATTTGGTCCCCACAAAGTGATAAATACACGCTCACACACACACACACACACACACACACACACACACACACACGGTAGGGGTTTTATTTCCACCAATGGCAGTTTATCAGTATATAGAATGTTTTCATGATAATATCAAGGAATATATTTATAGTCTTTCTGTGGTCCCCCTTTTGTTACTCAGATCCACCATTACCCCCAGTCTGATGCCCCTGACCTGGAATTCTGTTGGTAAAGTTGAAATAATGATGATTTCAACAGAAGAATATACCATCGATAAACAACCTTAAGACTCCGATTATCTTCAAAATTATTCTTCATTCTTCGCTCAGAGCTGGCAATAATATCGCAACAGTATACTTTTTGCGAACATACAGACACCGGTCACGGAAACATTTAGAGAAGTTTTCAAATGAGAAATGCGCTGAACTGTCAACCAGTATGACTTTAAAATCACTATCATTTATCACTGATTACATGCCTCATTATATGAACAGAATAAACATGATATCAGTAAAATAATCTGTTTAACCAATCAGATGATTTAAAGTAATACATATATATGTTTATATATAAAGTAATATATATATATGAAATAGATAAAGTGTTATTTGTCATGCGTGCTAATGTATGTTGCCACAATATGCACCTGTTCCCAGGCAGGTCGTAGTGGGAGGGACAGTCTCCTTTTAGAGAGCATTTGACTGTACAAAAGTTGGTATATGCCTTTAAGTAAGATGACGTCATCAATATTTTTGATCCGTTTTGCCAGAAATGGAAAACTGTACATTTTGAATGTTTGTTTTTTCTAAAAGTTGATTTTGTAAAATGACCTCCAAGCTAAAAGACTTGAACTATAATTCTAAATACTCCAATTTTTATTTTATATACAAACTAAAAACACAAAACTCAAATTATGATTTCATAGAGTCTATAATGCTAAAGTTAAAATACAAATGCACCAACACACCTGTAAATACACCTACAAATTCAGACATAACCAAGTCTGCTCTTGATTCTCACCCTTTCACCCCATGTTCTTTCCCCCCACCACCACCGCATGACTGTGAGAATGTGCAGCCTGCTATTGATCGGCACGCATGATGGATGATGGTTCCGCAATGACTGATGGGCTGCTGGCCAAGGTGCCAATAAGTACTCGGCACAGGGCGGAGCCTCGCCCAACAGCATAATGCGAGAAGACCGGCCCTCAGATGCACTTGTCTACAAACACAACGCAGCTAACACTGCAGTGGGCCAGAGGTGAGGATGTGTAGGTGGGTGGGGTGGCAGATTGGAGAGGGGGGGAAGATGATGGATGACAGGGCAGGAGGGGAAGACTGCCTCGTGCCTACAAATTGATATCCAGGCAAATGTTTTTGTCTGCTGTGAAAAATGGTGTGGCAGAAATGCTCTTCACTGCAACCCCCCCCCCCCAATCCCCAAGCAGAGATCTGGAGAATTGGGGGCAGAGGTAATACCATTCTGAAACACAAGATGTGATTACACTGCTCTAAGTTCCTACAAGTAGTGGTAAGAAAAACTGAGACAACAAGATTTAACTTAAAGAACATGGTTTGCCCTGTTTTACAACATCTATTTCTGGATCTCATTCACACGAGTAGAGCCATGCACAATCAACAAACAAACAAATACTAAATAAATGCTGTGCTGTTGAGTTTTTACAAAAACTTTATTGCAAAAAAAAGTTAGCTTCACCGCCAAGTAATTTGTCTGTCCACATTGAAAGTGGAAATGCTGCTCAACAGGGAACAATCCCAGCCAATCAGAGCATATTTGTGTTTACTGAACAGTTATGAGCAGCATGATTTTGGACCAATGACTACCCAGGAGTACACAGCATGGCGACACAATAAAATAAAATACATTTTAGACATTTGGTCAGACATTTTGTGGTAACTTTGATGGATTGGCCTCCTGTCCAGGGTGTTTCTCTGCCTTCAACCCGAAACAGCCCGAAACAGCTGGGATAGGCTCCAGCACTACCCATGATCCTGCATAGGATAAGCATCTATAGAGAATGAATGGATGGATGTTGTGGTAAACAGTGACGTCTTGTCAGTTGCGTAATTTCTGTTTATCACATCTCTCTAGGTATCATCACCCAGAGTGAAATCTCATTGGCCAAAATCCTACTTCACATAAGTGGCAATAAAAAGTATGTGAACCCTTTGAATTAGTCAAGTCAAGTCAAGTGGTTTTTATTGTCGTTTCAACCATATACAGTTAGTACAGTACACATCAAAACGAGACAACGTTCCTCCAGGACCATGGTGCTACATAAAAACAACAAAGGACCAACACAGGACCACATGAGACAACACAACAAAATAAAATACCTATATATACCTATATAAAGTGCACGTGCAAACATGTGCAAAGTACGGGACAGTACAACAAATGTCTGACAATGAACAGGACAATAGACACAGTGAGAGACAGTGCAGCGCCGACCAGTACTCAGTAGTGCAAAAAGATAACAGTTTCTAAAAACATAAACACAACATACTATGAGATAGTGTTCTATGCACATAGCAGTTATTGAGGTAGCAGCCAGGTATAAAGTGACAGTAATTAAAGTGCAACTCAGGACACGTGTGTGTATGTGTCAGTCCAGTTTCTGAGTATTGAGGAGTCTGATGGCTTGGGGGAAGAAGCTGTTACACAGTCTGGCCGTGAGGGCCCGAATGCTTCGGTACCTCTTGCCAGACGGCAGGAGGGTAAAGAGTTTGTGTGAGGGGTGTGTGGGGTCATCCACAATGCTGGTTGCTTTGCGGATACAGTGTTTTTTGTAAATGTCTTTGATGGAGGGAAGAGAGACCCCGATGATCTTCTCAGCTGTCCTCACTATCCTCTGCAGGGCTTTGCGGTCCGAAACGGTGCAAGTCCCAAACCAGGCAGTGATGCAGCTGCTCAGGATGCTCTCAATGGTCCCTCTATAGAATGTAGTGAGGATGGGGGTTGGGAGATGTGCTTTCCTCAGCCTTCGAAGAAAGTAGAGACGCTGCTGGGCTTTCTTGGTGATAGAGCTGGTGTTGAGGGACCAGGTGAGGTTCTCCGCCAAGTGAACACCAAGGAATTTGGTGCTCTTGACGATCTCCACAGAGGAGCCATCGATGTTCAGCGGAGTGTGTTCACCTTGTGCTCTCCTAAAGTCAATAACCATCTCTTTTGTTTTGTCGACATTCAGGGACAGGTTGTTGGCTCTACCTGCATTTCCGTATAAATGTGTCTTAAAATCAGGTTTGACCTTCATCAAAGTTACAATAATGTACAAACACAATCTATTTGAACTAATAACTCTAAAAGTATTGTATTGTTATTGAACATATTGAATACATCATTCAAACATTCACAGTGTAGGTTAGAAAAAGTATGTGAACCCCCTAGGCTAACAACGTCAACAAAAGCTAATTAGAGTAATTTACATTTATGCATTTGGCAGACGCTTTTATCCAAAGCGACTTACAGTGCACTTATTACAGGGACAATCCCCCTGGAACAACCTGGAGTTAAGGGCCTTGCTCAAGGGCCCAACAGTGGCATCTTGGTGGTGCTGGGGCTTGAACCCCTGACCTTCTGGTCAGTAACCCTGAGCCTCAACCACTAAGCCACCACTGCCCCCGAGTCAGGAGTTGGAAAACCTGGCATCCCATTAATGAAATGACATTGGAGGTGTGGGATAGCGATACTTTGACGGGACTTTATTCGCACAAAATTTTGCATGCATCCGCTAGAGACCTTATTTAAAATTGAAATAAGCTTTTTTTTACAGAAAACCCAATATGGCTGAACCTAGTTTCAAAGTAACTAGAGTAGTAAGTAATGGAATTCCTTTCCCTGACAGATCTGTCCTTTAAAATTGTGCTATTTTAGGTCATTTCTACACTTTTTATGGCAAAGCGCCTGGGTTGGGCATTTTTACTATAATTGCTATCATGGGGTATTTTTGTGTACTTGACTTTTCAACAAGTGAATGAGAAATAAACAGAATCTCAAAATATGATGCATAGGTTTGTGTGTGTGTGTGTGTGTGTAGAGAGAGAGAGTTGTATTTACACCACACCTCTCACAGTGAGCAGATGGATTTAACAGATGATCTCAGTTCTAGTGTTCTGCTTAAGAAAAGAAGCCTCTGTAGAGATATTCAGATTAAGATCAGACCAGAGACCAACAGATTACACACACACACACACACACACAATCACACACACACACACACACACACTCACACACACACACACACACACACACACACACACACACACACACACACACACACACACACATGTTGTGTTTCCATGTTTTATGGGGACTTTCCATAGACATAATGGTTTTTATACTGTACAAACTTTATATTCTATCCCCTAAACCTAACCCTACCCCTAAACCTAACCCTCACAGAAAACTTTCTGCATTTTTACCTTTTCAAAAAACATAATTTAGTATGATTTATAAGCTGTTTTCCTCATGGGGACCGACAAAATGTCCCCACAAGGTCAAAAATTTCGGGTTTTACTATCCTTATGGGGACATTTGGTCCCCACAAAGTGATAAATACACGCTCACACACACACACACACACACACACACACACACACAGACACACACACACACACATGTTGTGTTTCCATGTTTTATAGGGACTTTCCATAGACATAATGGTTTTTATACTGTACAAACTTTATATTCTATCCCCTAAACCTAACCCTACCCCTAAACCTAACCCTCACAGAAAACTTTCTGCATTTTTACATTTTCAAAAAACATAATCTAGTATGATTTATAAGCTGTTTTCCTCATGGGGACCGACAAAATGTCCCCACAAGGTCAAAAATTTCGGGTTTTACTATCCTTATGGGGACATTTGGTCCCCACAAAGTGATAAATACACGCTCACACACACACACACACACACACACACACACACACACACACACACACACACACACACACACACAGACAGAGAGCTGTTTTGCCAACAATGCCACGGGCAATCACAAAATGCATGCATGGATAAAACTCATTGACAGCCACTGTGAACAAGCTTTTATAATACCTTTGAGTCTCAATGGCACCTCAAATGCCATTGTATTGAATAATCTGGCTGTGAGATTTATTAAAACATCTCCTTTTGTGTTCTTCATAAGAAAAAAGTCATATGACAGAGTTATCATTTTTGGGTGAACTAATTCTTTCACAGGGACTCTGAAGTGTACAGTAATGAACTAAATGGTGCGATCAGGGTCTTTCATCATCTGGTTTTAATTTACAGTTACAGTGCAAATTCCGTGTTTGTTTCAATCCGTGTAGATTTATGGAGTTTGGTCAGTCTATTTTGAAGGGCATGACTGGTATAATTATTGTGATGATTTGCTATGGTGGCCCTCTGGGGCGATTATATTAATAAATCTCACTGATATTATTAATAAAGACAAAATGCTTGCAGAGGAAATCTATTCATTGCAGGTTTTGCAAAAGTATCAGTTTAAAGGTCTTACTGTAATAATATATATTTATATACCAAAAATATAATACAGATATGTAGAAAACAATATTCTTAAAGTAACATTATTTTGGTTTCTATATATAATATAATAAAACACTTCTTTTAAAAATGACATTAAACCTGATGATCATGTTCTCTAGCATGATCTGAGAATCCATCTTGTGTCTTCAATCTGACCTGTCTTTAGTCACCTAGATATAGTGCAGAATCTCAAATTCATTTATTGTCTAAAAAACATTTCTTAATACAAATACAAAAACAATTCTGTTTATTTTGATCTTTGATCATTGAGATCCAGATGTTCAATGTGATCTCATACTTTCGTATCACCCAATACATGTACATTTGCACGTAACTATACACACATTACCAGGGTTGGCAGGGTTACTTTTGAAAGGTATTCCACTACAGATTACAGAATACATGCTGTAAAATGTCATTTGTAATGTATTCTCAATACTTTGGATTACTTCTTCAGCACTGGTAGATTTTTTCACTTGTTTTGAATATAAAAACTCTGCCAGTACAGTAAGACAAAATACTTCTTAAAAATGTACAGAAGGTTTATTTCTATTTCTTCTGCTCCAAACTTACTTCAAACGTACTTCTCTGTCTGCTCGTATGAATGTGACACATCATAAGAAAGTGTTTCACCGCTGTTCAAATGCACTTTATATCACATCATTTATATGTAGAAATGTTTCCATCTGAAAGAACTAAATATTAAATGAAACAAATGACAATAAAATGCAAAGTAATCTCTTCAGTAATCTAAATACTTTTTGAATGTAACTGTAGTGGAATACAGTTACTTATATTTTGTTTTTTATATATGTAATCCTGTTACATGTATTCCGTTACTCCCCAACCCTGCAGATAACACAAAGAGTTTAAAAATAAGTATCCGTGAACATCTGCAGATTAAGTTAATTATTCAACAGTGGTTTATAACTGAAATCTTCTGCTCTGTTCCACCCACTAAACTCCTCCTGGTCTTCTCCTTATTGATTTGTCCTGCGGGCAGTAGAGTTGAGTTGAACCCCTGCGCTGATAGATGGAGGGGCAATTGATTTTAATTTAATTAACAATTTGAAGGAGCCGCACAGAAAGTCTGTTATTCTGCTGCTTCTCAAGACTCCTGCACAGCACTGACTCATGGGTAATTTATGATGTGATCAATACGTCCTGGCCGAATCCATAGTGTGAAATAAGGGGGCCGGAGTGCTGTCAGAGCTCACGACCAGAAGATGTGAGAACAGTGGTGAAATGGAGAGCAAAAGATGAAGAAAAAATAAGAAGAATTAAAAGATGAAAATAACTCACACTTTGCAGATGTACCTCACCAGTACTGTCTGTACAGTCAATGACTTCATTTACTTAGGTGTGCTGTTTCTTTACCAAGTGATCTGTCTTATATTTTAAACTAGCTGACGATATATCAGGTGAAAATTCCCATAGACTTACATTGACCACTCAAAACTCCTTAGAAACAGCGTAGCAAGGCAGTAAAAACCACTTAGCAACCTCATAGCAACACCCTGGCAACTACCCACAACACCCCAGCAATCACATAGCAACACCTTGGCTGCCACCCACAATATCAGATGGTCCCTTACCACAGTTTTAGCACGTTTTACCACAATATGAGGACTTTTCAGATGGTCCCTTACCCGCCCTAAGCACAATTTACATAGCAGTGCCTGGCAACCAACAACATCCTAGCAACTTCATAGTAATGCATTGGAATGTATTCTTTGTTAAATATGTAAGATTAAGTAAATAAAGTGTGGGAATTGGTAATTTTTTTCCCTTCTTGTTTATTTGCATTGTGATGTACCTCTGTTTGGTCTTAGCACAGTATGTGCATATGTAGTTCTAACAAATTGCTTGACCCAGTAATTACACATATTATTTTATTTCCTTAAAAAAGAACTGAATGTGTCAACATGTTAACTACAATAAATATTTGATATTAATGATTCAATGATTAAAATACTGAAAGGCAATCAAACTATTGAGCATTTATTTGTGTGTCCATTAGAGGGCAACAGACTATCTCAAAATCACTGACATACATATCAGAACATCTCTGAATACAAACACAAACACCACAAAACAGCCCGCGTGGAAACAACCACAATCACAGACAAGAATTCCTATATTTCATTTGAATAAATATCGTAAACATTGTGAAGATTTATAATCAAATGGGGTAAGAGTGTCTGGGACGGTGAAGTCGCTGGAAGATGAGAATGAAGGTGAACTCAAAACATGAATCACATGACCTGACCTCTTTACCAGCAGAAACTGACCCGTAGACTGATACTGCCTTCAGAAGTACTGGCACATGATGTGTGTGTGTGTGTGGCCGCTACCACTGCTTTACTGCCAGACCATAAAAATGCTTTATAACAGATCTTGTAATTCAGCACATTAAGGCGACTGTTGTTGTTTCATGCAAGGTCATTTTACCTCATCTCCCTTCAGATTCTTACTATAGTATTTAATCAAACATTTTGGAGATTATATTAACCCTTTATTGAAGAGATGTGTATGGAGGAGATTATACCTGGAGAAACAACATTGAGATATTAGTGATGTTTGCAAATCTTACGTATAAATTCATAACTGTAAAAGTGTGTCTGTGTGAACCACAATCGAACTGACGCTGTCTTTGTTGAACTGCTTAACTGAAGCACACAAGCTTAGCAGGATTACCGCTACACAACAGACCTACATCGCCTTCCCTTTTTTATATACTGGAAATATATCTTTTTTAAAATAACCCTGTCATCTTGATATTTTATTATAACTCCATGTGACATTAAAGTCCTTGATCTTCCTCATAATCTGGTCAGTTCACCCTTTAACCCGCATCTCTACAGTAATAAAAGAAATGCATAATCCAGTGTTTTAAAATACCAGATTTACTTGTTGAAATCCAGCCAGTGCATGTTGGATTAAGTCTGTCCGGAAGAAGAAGCCCCTGAGACCCCTGAGATCTGCCATCACCAAGCGAAGAAAAAAAAAAAAGGACCACAGAGAATGAAACATATAAACTACATTTATATTCATTTTATTTATTGTGCAGGCAGCCATCAATAGTTTACATTAACATATAGCAGACTTTATTCAATTTTGATTTAGTATATGAGAAACGGCCCCCTAACAGCATGGGAACAATCCTTTCAGATACCAATTTTATTACATTTGATTGAATAAGTAACTATTATATTTCAGGGCCACAGTTTATGATGTCATGCTTTTACCAAATATAAACACCTGTGCAAACACAATCAACCAAAATGGAATACTTCATTGTCTCAAATATATAAAAGTCAAACAATTTCTCATTGAAATACCAAAAACATGGAACAACAGAGAGAACGAGGAGGTAGAGAATGTAGAGAAAGACAAAGATGCAGAAAAATATTAAAGGAGATAAGAGATATTAACCATGTTATGAGCTTTAGGGATTTATGTATACTGTTACATTATACTGTAGCTGGAATAATTAAGACATTTCAAACTGAAAATGGGTAAGTTGTCGGTTACTGGTATTTCTTCTAGTATTTTAGAGTTATTTATATATTTTCTTTACTGAGTATATATTTGCACAATACTTGGCTTTCCTATGTATGGGAAACCTAACTTTTCCAACCTCTACAGAATTGAGAGAAGACCATCAAATGGTGGAAGAAATCGCCTGTTCACCCCAAATCAAGAAGCTGAAATTGTCAATATGGTATTGGCCAATAATGTTATCAGGCTCACAGAAATCTGCACACGTGTCATTGAGGAAAATGGTAATTTCCAGAACATCAGGAATGTTTCCATTTCCATATGCACAAGTGAGTATATATCATGTTACATTACTGTACATTTACTGTACTGTGTTTCCTTGAAATTATTTCCTTGTTGTTGGTAATGTTGTAACATAGTAATTTATTTCAGAGAATTCTTGAGCTTGATGCAAATGATGACCAGATATCATATGTTTATATGAGGCTGGATTAAATCTAACCTAAAGGCGTTGGAGAGGAAGGAACATCATTGGACACCGAGCAATGGAAGAGGTCTCTGGTCTGCAAGGGGTTGTTCATCGCCATACTTCCATTGGACCATACGACACCGCACTACTTTTGGAATTTCTCCATACAATGTATAACCATCTATTTCCTCCCCAAGTGAGACAGCGCAGGATCCCAGACCACACTACTTCTGTTGTATGGGACAATGTCAGCTTCCACCATTCAGTGCAAATACAAGAACGACTCTCTGCCCATCCATGCATGCAGTTGATATTCCTATCACCCTATTCCCCATTCCTGAATCCTGAAATGGGGGAAATGGGTACATTGTTCTGTGAAATGTGTGTGTCCAATTGATTTATATTAAGTTTAAAATATTCACATTTTAGCAACAACAGAAATACAATTAAAAAGTCAAAATGTATATACTGTATTCATTTCTACTTAATTTAATATATTATTTAAATATTTAACTTTCTAAAGAAGCGTTTTTGAATATTATTTTCATAATAGAGCATATCATTTGGTGTGACAAACACAACAATAACAAAAATGGTTTAATGACAGTAAATCATTGTTTAAAAACGATTATGGGATAGCATTATGAGTCAATGCTATTGTCAAAAATTATTATTATTATTCATTTGTTTTTAAAATAAAATATTGTAAGTTAGCAGTGAATAAAAAGTCTTAAATTATGTAGGACTAAAGCACTATAAACATCCTTTCATCCATTATGTGCCTCTTGTAAATTCTGCCTATTATTATTATTAAAATGACTTTTTTTAAATACTTTTTTAATAATAAAAAGATTAAAGAAGGCTATTATGAAATGTTTCAATGATAAATGTTTTTGAAAATAAATGAGTACATTTTCATTATTGAATTTTTAAATTATTCAATCATTTATATATTTTTTTTTTTAAAATTGGTACATTTATTGTGTTTAGTTGTTTATTAATTTAATAATTTCATTTTGAGTACTTTGGTCCTCCATTTTGAATAGTTTTGTGACTTTCCATTTATAGAATATACAAGCGCATGACATCACCGTTAGCACATATAAAGAGTGTTTTGTTCTTTTGGTTTGTTTCATCTATTGTTCACATCCAATCATTCATACAGTCAGAGGAATTTATGATATACCAGGATCTCAGTGTATCTGCTCATCAAACCAGCACATATGTGTATCATTTTAAAACACATATTTTTTTTATTTTTACAGCCCTTTGCTCATTTCTTTAATATTTCTGGTAACGTAAATGCATATGCACACATGCATTCTGCACAATATGCCCAATATGAATTTAATATAAAATGTACCCATAACTCTAAAGGACATGATGGAACACACGAGTCCTTGTAATTTAATTACATAAAAAGGGTTGTGTATATATTGTGGAACAAAAGAGGGAGGGTCTTATTAGCCCAGTGTGTGTGTGTGTGTTTGTATGTTTGATGGGGACGTCTAGATCAGGAGAAATGCAAAGTGAACGAGCACACGGGGCATTAAATAAACCAAATGGCTTTCCCAAACATTGCAGTAATCCATGCACTCAAATTTAACATGCACTACTTATGCAGGTAGAACAATCTCAAAAATTATAATATCCCTAGAATCATAAGAGGGAGATGTTTACTGTTAGTCTGATCTTTAATCAAACTTAATACAACATACATAGTTTTTTCTCTAAATGTGAATGGGGGTTTGGTCTCATTCGCTGGGCAACTCTATTAGTAAATGAGTTGAAGGTCTTTGGTTCTGCAGAAGTTGTTTGATGCTACTCAGTGAGCATGCAATGTGTCGTCTCCAGAGACAAGCCTTTGAACTAACACTTCAAAAACATACACACAAATCACATTATCAACAGCTTTCTTAAAGTCAGTGTGCTGCAGAGAATGACAAAGTCATATATTCAGTTCTTCATAAAAAAAATATGTCTTGTGGGTTTTTATTTGAAAGTTTTCCATTTTGTGACTCCAAGATGGAACAGTAATATCAGTTTAGAGAATTAGCTGCAATTTATCAGCTGTTAAATCTGCTTGAAGTACAAAGACAATCATTACAAATCATGAACCTCAACACTTTTAAACTAATAACTTAAATATTCCCTCTTTCTTTTTTATTTCTTTAATTACATTTGTATTAATGGGATGTTTGTTTAATGTGATTATTGTTATGATGGAAGGAATAAAGAAATAAAGTAATAAAGAGAATTATTGCAGACATTAATGGGAAAGTTTAGATAAATGATATTCAGATTATTAATTGTGCTTTCTGATTATACAGATGAAAAATACAATTACTGACAAGACAATAAAACACTTGAAAAATTTAAAAATGTAACACTGGAAATATAGAGACCTGAGTGCTGTAAAAAAACACTGTAAGAAAATCATTTTTATTTCTTTTTATTTTATTATGATGATTTTTGTCTTCTCCTTTAAAATATTTAAATTATACATTTACTTGAGAATAAAAATATCACAAGATATTTTGTCATTTTTAAGAGTTATCGAATAAAATGTAGTAATGTTTATGCTTATAAAAGAAATAGTTTTTTTTGCCAGTGCGGTATAAAAAAAAAAACTTGATTCAAAAGGTAAAAAAGCTTATTTCAATTACCAAATTTGCAACTAGTTTTGTCTTGATTTAAGCATTAACCCCGCCAAATTTTTTTATATTTCTCTAATATCTTTCTTCTAATATCTTATGTAATTTTACTTCTCAAGTAACGTTTTCTTGTGTTCTTGTTTCCGAAAAAAATAAGTGCTGCTTGTATGCAATAAACAACAATTTTTGACCCCGTTCTTGTTAAAAATAAAAATTTTGTTAAAATGACGTGACCTATTGCCACTTTTATATTTTCTGTCCTCTTTGAAAAAGAAAAGAAAAAAAAAATATATATTGCTTTGAACTGCATCATAAATGCTACCTTGACAAATAAAATTATACATAATAATATGTCTTAACTACCCCCCACAAACACACACACACACACACACACACACACATACACTCAGAGAGTGTGTGAGAGTGTGAAAGAGAGAGAGATAGAGAGAGAAACACAGGCACACATGCAATTCTATTAATAAGGAAACTGCCAATCCATAATGTGGAAATCATGTTGCCCAGCATCGATCGGTCAGGACCCGGGGAGTCTCTCTCTCTCTCGCTCTCTCTCTCTCTCTCTCTCTCTCTCTCTCTCTCTCTCTCTCTCTCTCTCTCCTTTCTCTCTCTCTGTGACTATGTTTGTCTCAGACACTTCAGTCTATTGGATTGAGATTCTCTGGCTATCTGAGGGTCAGAGTTTGACACATGTTTGCTTGATCAATATCACTGCCACATAGCCACCTGTGCATTCATACACCATAAATACACACATCCACTGAACACATGAGCTAATAGAATGAAGTCGTCAGAGAGTATTCACAAGATTTAAATACATTTAATGTCTGACGATAAACATTAAATCCATTCTGCTCCAGACACATGACACGTTTCTGAAATGAGAATTGAGAAGAAAATTTAACTTATTTCAGGGTTTTGTAGACAATGTGTGACTTATACATATAAATATTCATAAATGTCTATATTAAGGAATAAAGTTGGTAGCAACAGTCAAAGATAAGTAAACTATAGCAGTCATACCAAATTATTAAACAGATAGTTGTGGTCCTTTATTTTGACCAGTTGTGCTATACACAATATAGTAACAGCCATGACATAAAACACCTGTTCACTGCACTTCACCCATAGAGACCATCTATTAAACTGGTCAGGAACTCTATCTTTGAGTGGTTCCCAAGCCTGTCCTTGAAGCTCCCCAACACAACACATTTGCAAATCTCCCTAATCAAGCACACCTGATTAAACTCATCAGCTCGTAAGTAATGGATGTGTGGTGTGCCAAACAACACCCTTTAGCTATCACTATATTTACAATATAACATGACCTCTATTATCTAAATGTCTGTCTGTGAAATCTTTCATAGCAAATGGTAAAATAAACAAGATGGTGTAGTCTTCATATAACAAAGACTCTGTTTCTCTGAATTGTGCTGTAATTCCAGTGTCCTTCATACACCCTTGTGTTCTATCTCATTTCCATATTGAATGCAAACTAGTTCTCCACTGTAGCCCCACCCACTTCACATCATCCACCATCCTTTTATGGGTGGGATAGAGTGGGATGCAGTGAGATAAAATGTGATTCAGTGGGATACAGCAGATAGAGTGGGATTCTGTTGGATAAAATGGGATACAGTCAGATGCATTGGGATGCAGTGGTATAAAGTGGGATACAGTGAGATGTGGAGGGACAGAGTGGAAACATAGGGATACAGTGGATACAGTGAGATAGAAAGGGATTCAGTGGGATACAGTGGATAGAGTGGGATTCAGTGGGATACAGTGAGATAGAAAGGGATTCAGTGGGATACAGTGGATAGAGTGGGATTCAGTGGGATACAGTGGATAGAGTGGGATTCAGTGGGATACAGTGGATAGAGTGGGATTCAGTGGGATACAGTGAGATAGAAAGGGATTCAGTGGGATACAGTGGATAGAGTGGGATTCAGTGGGATACAGTGAGATAGAAAGGGATTCAGTGGGATACAGTGGATAGAGTGGGATTCAGTGGGATACAGTGAGATAGAAAGGGATTCAGTGGGATACAGTGGATAGAGTGGGATTCAGTAGGATAGAGTGGGATACAAAAAAATACAGGAATTCAGCTGAATAATGTGGGATACAGTAAGGTTCAGTTGGATAAATTGGGATACTATCTGAGTCAGATAAATACAGTGGGACAGAGTGGGATTAATGGGATACAGTGGGATTCAGTGAGATAGATTAGAATAGAGACAGATAAACATACCTGTCAACATGTGGGTACCAAAATCCGGGAGACCTCTGAGCGGGCATTGGCATACATACAAATTGTGCCGTTGTGATTTAATGTGCTGAGTAAAATCATTTTTCCCACCATGTCCGATATTAAAATCAGTGTGACACACATTGCAAAAGGCGTGGGCATTGTTGATATGGCTCCGAGATATGAAATTAAATTCTTCCATCCAGCTGTTATTAAATTTACATGTATATTTGTTTTTTTTTTCATCTCCTTCCATCTACCAGTGATGCTTGATTCAACTTCCCGCGTCTACCACCTGCACAGATATCAACAGCGCAACTGGGTTGTAGGTTGCCAGGTTGAGGTCACAAATGGGTTGAAATGTGTATGATGTGGTGATTGAGTGAGTAGGATGCGTTTCATACAAGATCTGGCAACTGGACAACCTTGGAATAATATATTGATGTGATTATTCATATAACGAGGTTTGCAAATTACGGGAGTTTCCCGTGAGAAATAACAAAATGGGAGGGTGGTGGGAAATGGGTGTGAAATACGGGAGACTCCCGGGAAAAAATGGGAGTGTTGACAGGTATGCGGATACAGTGGGATTCATTGGGATATAATGGGATTCAATGGGATATAAAGGAATGTACTGTAGTGGGATTCAGTGGGATAGAGTGGGAGTAAATGGGATTCAGTGGGATACAGTGGGATTCATTAGGATAGAATGGGATTCAGTGGGATATAAAGGAATGCACTGTAGTGGGATTCAGTGGGATAGAGTGGGAGTCAATGTGATTCAGTGGGATTCAGATGAAAAGAGTGGGAATCAGTTGGAGACAGTGGGATACAGTGGGATGCAGTAAGATTCAGTTGGATAGAGTGTGATACAGGGGAATTTAGAGAGATAGAGTGGGTGTATTTGGGATACTGTGGGATTTAGCGAGATTCAGTGGGATGCAGTGGGATTCAGTTAGATGGAGTGGGATTCAGTGGGATACAGTGGGATATAGTGAAATTCAGTGGGATGCAGTAAGATTCAGTTGGACAGCACGGGATACAGTGGGATTCAGAAAGATAGAGTGAGAGTCAGTGGGATACTGTGGGATTTAGCGGGAATCAGTTGGATGGTGTGGGATTCAGTGGGATTCAGTGGAATATAGTGGGATTTAGTTGGATACAGTGGGATTCATTAGGATAGAATGGGATTCAGTGGGATATAAAGGAATGCACTGTAGTGGGATTCAGTGGGATAGAGTGGGAGTCAATGTGATTCAGTGGGATTCAGATGAAAAGAGTGGGAATCAGTTGGAGACAGTGGGATACAGTGGGATGCAGTAAGATTCAGTTGGATGGAGTGTGATACAGTGGAATTCAGAGAGATAGAGTGGGAGTATTTGGGATACTGTGGGATTTAGCGAGATTCAGTGGGATGCAGTGGGATTCAGTTAGATGGAGTGGGATTCAGTAGGATACAGTGGGATATAGTGAAATTCAGTGGGATGCAGTAAGATTCAGTTGGACAGCATGGGATACAGTGGGATTCAGAAAGATAGAGTGAGAGTCAGTGGGATACTGTGGGATTTAGTGGGATTCAGTGAGATATAGTGGGATTCAGTGGGATTCAGTGGGATTTAGTGGGATTCAGTGAGATATAGTGGGATTCAGTAGGATTCAGTGGGATGCAGTAAGATTCAGTTGGATAGAGTGGGGTATAGTAGGATTCAGTGGGATATAGTGGGATTCAGTGGGATGCAATAAGATTCAGTTGGATAGAGTGGGGTATAGTAGGATTCAGTGGGATATAGTGGGATTCAGTGGAATGCAATAAGATTCAGTTGGATAGAGTGGGGTATAGTAGGATTCAGTGGGATTCAGTGGGATGCAATAAGATTCAGTTGGATAGAGCATAGTAGGATTCAGTGGGATATAGTGGGATTCAGTGGGATGCAATAAGATTCAGTTGGATAGAGTGGGGTATAGTAGGATTCAGTGGGATATATTGGGATTCAGTGGGATGCAATAAGATTCAGTTGGATAGAGTGGGGTATAGTAGGATTCAGTGGGATATATTGGGATTCAGTGGGATGCAATAAGATTCAGTTGGATAGAGTGGGGTATAGTAGGATTCAGTGGGATATATTGGGATTCAGTGGGATGCAATAAGATTCAGTTGGATAGAGTGGGGTATAGTAGGATTCAGTGGGATATAGTGGGATTCAGTGGGATGCAATAAGATTCAGTTGGATAGAGTGGGGTATAGTAGGATTCAGTGGGATATAGTGGGATTCAGTGGGATGCAATAAGATTCAGTTGGATAGAGTGGGGTATAGTAGGATTCAGTGGGATATATTGGGATTCAGTGGGATGCAATAAGATTCAGTTGGATAGAGTGGGGTATAGTAGGATTCAGTGGGATATATTGGGATTCAGTGGGATGCAATAAGATTCAGTTGGATAGAGTGGGGTATAGTAGGATTCAGTGGGATATAGTGGGATTCAGTGGGATGCAATAAGATTCAGTTGGATAGAGTGGGGTGTAGTAGGATTCAGTGGGATATAGTGGGATTCAGTGGGATGCAATAAGATTCAGTTGGATAGAGTGGGGTGTAGTAGGATTCAGTGGGATATAGTGGGATTCAGTGGGATGCAATAAGATTCAGTTGGATAGAGTGGGATATAGTAGGATTCAGTGGGATACATCAAGATGAGATTTGAATGAAACCCAAGGTCAGAGACGAGCAATCAATTCAAACCACTCTTATTAGGGATGTAAATAATTTGGATCAGGACTGAATCATGAACCTTGAACTGTTGCCCCAGGAGAAATGTATCTCTCCCTGTCACTGCCTCCATCTCCTGTCTGTGAATGAGATTAATTCAGTCACTCTGCATATGCAATATTTCTCCATGCGCTTTTGTTATAGACAGAAAAGGAAATCTCTCTTCTACCAATCCAGAGAATTAACATACAACACTGTTTACATGTACTGTTTTGAACAGGCCATAAAGAGGAGTGATGAATCTCTACATTACATCCGTGTTGAGCTTCTTGTTTTTTGTGCAGAAAATGTATCTTCTGTTACTAGAAAGTGCATTTAATATAAGCGCCATGTTGGATGCCTGAATATGAGAAATAGTGTATGTTCAGATGTTTTGGTTATAATAATAATAATAATAATTATATATAAATAAATACATCTTTGTTGCCATGACAACCAAATGGTGTAAACACTAAAACCCCCCAAAAAAACGTAAAAATTATGATTTAAACAACTTTATATCTCTAATAGTTCACAGGTTTGAACAAAAAAAATTATGAAAGTGCTTTTATAAAATGATAAACTTCACATTTCTGCCTTTAAACCCTCCAAAAATGAGCCCCATTCACTTTAACTGAATTTTAAATTATTTTTTTATTTAATTTTTTTAAAGAAAAGGACAGACTAGTCAAAATATTTTTTGTGGTAATCAACGTTATGGCACAAATGCTGTCAATTGAGCTTAACTTATTAAACCAGAACATTCCTATAATATAGGATTTAGTAAGTTGGGTGTTGATTCTGTGTTATATTGCATTATACTTGAAAAGGTAGGTATTATATTGTATTATAAGTGTTTACTTTGTTATTAACACTATTCAAATAATTACTATTTAATTAATCATTTGCAGCAATTCTAAGATTTATTGCGATGAGGCATGATGAATGCCGTATAATGCATTAATAATACCTTTACAATGTATATATATATATATATATATATATATATATATATATATATATATATATATACATGCTTCAAGTGGTGTTTTCAATTTCTTCTTAAAAATCAAACAGAAAACTTCAAACCTGTAGAGAAAACTACACGTGTAAGTCTCAGAAAATAGTGTCTTTAATGAACCTGATATGAGGATCTAATTAACAACATCTGGCAATGTAATGTCATTAGCATCTATGATTTTCATCATTTACTATTTGTGAGTCTTCCATTAAAGATGGCATCGACTCTCTCTGTGCCGCTGATCCACTTTGGACAAAATGACAAAATCATTGACAGCATGATGAGATTGCTGGTCTAATATTAATCTCCAATAAATACATCTTGACCTGAGGATTAAAGCCCTTCCCTTCTGAACGGCCCCCTCCCTTTCCTAGATAAGACCATCTTCCTGACATGAATTATGAAAAACAATGAAATGCCAAACAAATGTTCTGACCTAGATTGTTCCAGAATCTGTGTCCTACAGTCAGAGGGATTTAGAGTTCAGAGCTTATTACAGGGTGGAGTTTGGAATAACTGATTATGGTATTAAAAACTAAAATCATACAAAAATAAAACATGTTTAGTTCATTGAGTGCAATCTATTTAATGAGAACTCACGTTCTAGAGGTCTAACACATTTAAAAAAAGTGAGTTCTTTCATATTCATTATTATTCAAAGGTAAAGTGTGCTACTAGCACAAATATGTTTTTGTACGTTTGAATACACAATGATCAATATCAATAAAACGATCTAAAAACCCATTGATATATTTGCAATTTTAGAGACAAACAAATCGTTTTGAATCCCATGTGTACAAATAAAAGTTATCATTCAACAAAATCACCTGAATCAAAAAACGAAATGCAGGTGTGCTGCTCTCATTGAGCATGATAATGATGTCCTGCTGTCTGCTACGGTGTAATGAAAACTCTTCAGATCTGGACTGAGACTCACCACCTTATTGATTTTTTGTCAACAAAAGAACAACACAAGCAGTAATTAATGCACCATGTGCAGCATATTAACGCAGTGCACATTGCAACGCACAAGCAAAGTGTTCTTGACAACAAGTCAGGGTTGACATTAAAGGTCAGAATATCAGGAAATACTTTTCCATAAGAACAGTGCAATAAGAATGATGAATATAAATTATGTTGATTAAATAAATGCCCTATTTATTATATGAAAGTCTCATTTTAAATGATTTGGAAACGTTTTATCAGGCATTCATCATTTATTTTAGGTACTATTCATATTACTTTTATGTATATATTTTTACTGTTTTGCCATTTTCCCAGCCCTAGACTTTCAATATTAAACTATGAAAAAGAAATATTACAAAATCAAAAGGATTTCAATACAAATACTAATAATACTAACATCCATTTTGGTTCGTTCTGAGAATAAACTATTTTATTTGTTGTTGTTTTTTTTCGGTTCCGGCTTTCTGCAGCCTACTTTCCAAATGGTAATCAGTAAGAACTTAATAAAAGAATGGCTAATAATGTTTCTTTTTTTTTTTTAAACGACAGTACTCTGTGATAAGGGTGGGCGATATACCAGTTGCAGTGTTACTACACATTGCAAGAGAAACAAGTGACTTGGGCTGCAATTCCCAAAAGCATCGTAAGCCTAATTACATCATAGAAACCATTGACGCCAATGTCCTCTATGATCAATTAAGCTTACGATGCTTTCGGGAAACCCAGCCCAGGTCTGAAAAACAAGCAAAAAAGAAATGTGTAATGCAACCAGTGCTCAACATTAACTTTTTGGCTCACTGGCCACTTTGGCTAGTAGAGTTCCAAAGTCACCTGAGTGGAGGAGCGGTTGAGGACTAGGCGATATATGTAGTATACTAGTATTCATGTAGCATACTACCTACATTACTAAGAAACAATATAAAGCAATACACTTTTAGATAAATTAGAATTACAGCCTTAAAGCAAATTACAAAGCAAATTAGAGTCCCTACGAATGCAAGGATAGAGTGGAAAGAAATTATATCAAGGAGGAAAATATGGATCTATTGAAAGGAAATATATTAGATGGAGAGATCAATAACATATAAGATTAAGATCCTAAAATTTGACACAGATGGGAAGTAATTAAATAATATTAAATTATGCCAATTTATTCTGTTTGACAGAAATGTAATAAGAAATGATACTGCCCTACAAAATGTTGTTCTGACTGAAACAGGACTCTTATGATTTGTCCGGTGACAGACGAGTTTGTCATATATGTCATATGTGGAGTGGTGGTGGCATAGTGGGCTAAAGCACATAACTGTTAATCAGAAGGTCGCTGGTTCAATCCACACAGTCACCACCATTGTGTCCTTGAGCAAGACACTTAACTCCAGGTTGCTCAAGGGGAATTGTCCCTGTAATAAATGCTTTTGATAAAAGCGTCTGCCAAATGCATAAATGTAAATGTAAATATGCTGAAATTTAGAGAACCGTTGGGTGAAAATGCAGTTTCAACAAAATCCATATCACATCACATCATCCACACAACCGTTGTTATGAAGGCAGGTGAAAGCAGACGAGGGGTGAGGATCTAAATGCAGTTTATTGGCAAAATAACTAGACAAACAACACTGGAACAAATAAAACGTCCACAATGGGAAAATAAAACAAAAACACGAAAGACATCCAAGGGGTACACAGGCCGGAGAAACATCCACAGAGGGCAAAGGTAACATGACACATGAACAAAAACATCTACTTTCAATGACCGACAATGACTGGGGAACAAACAGGGTTTAAATACACAAGCACAATGATGACTAAATGACATGCAGGTAAGAACAATGAAGTGCATGGGCAGTGACGAGGGCAGGGAATTATGGGAAGTGTAGTTTATGACAGTTGACAAGTGAAACACGGGGCAGACAACAGGGGATCATGACAACCGTCACCAACAAACCATTTTTCTCAGTTTCAGAGTTAGTTAATGAGTATGGCCTTTGTAGTATATAGCAAAGGGTATTGCTATTTTTACCAGTGAAACTATATGTGTAAAGTCATTTAGGGAACACAGGAATTTGGATGGATAGATGGACGGATGGATGATACAATACAAGCAATTACAATTACCCCAGTATTTATACCATGATCAATGGAAACATATAAATTTAACCAATGCATTTATTTACCAAATGTTTGATTGGGTGGGCAAGACTAAATCAGCCCACCTCTGCCCATGCCTACATCCGGCCCCAGGTGGACCACCAGCTGACAGAATGGATAGAAGGGCAGAGTTTCCCATCCAGTGGTGGGGAGGAGTAAGTTAGTTTGGATGGCGCCCCGGCCTGAATCGGGCAGGGGAGGAGTGTGATGAGGAGCAGCGCTGAATCAGCTGATCAGCGGGAGAGCGAGATAAAGGGGAGCCGGAGACGCCAGTTCGAGTGAGAGAGAGAGAGAGATAGAGAGAGACACACCCGGCAGCATTGCATGTGTGTATGTGTCCTTATGCTTTATGTTGTTTTAAGATCATTTATATCATTAAAGTTTATGTTTACTGTTCAGCCAGTTCCCGCCTCCTCCTTGACCATCCTTGAACTGTTACAGGGACAAAACACGATTTTTTCAGAATAAGTCGGGACACTAGAAAAAGTACAGGA